>NC_089212.1:19775405-20075405 GCF_963930695.1 Labrus bergylta | reverse complement strand
ATCTTCAACAATTTGGAGACGACATACAACATACAATTTTGTAAGTCCTCAACGATGTACAAATGAAGTTTCAATAGGGTAATCTGAATTTAAAAGTAATTTCTGCTTTGTCTGAGTTGCTTCATAGATACAGGATGAATCCATTGAGCCCTTAAATGCACACACGAGGATGCTGTGATAGGTGATATAAAGTTTTTAAATCCGAGTTGTCTGAAAAGACTCTTACCTCTCTGCAGACTGCAGCGATCTGAGCCTCATCCATGCACGTCTCCGTCACAACATCGGTCAGAGATCCACCAGCCAGATACTCCATCACCACGAAAAGCTCGTCTCCAACGAGGAAACTTAAAAAAAAAAAACACACAAAGAAACACGTCCATGACGCTCTCTGCTCACAGTCGGCGACATTAGATTGCATATTGTTTTATGTGAGGTTCTCTGTTACCTGTCTACAAAGTTGACAATATTTGGGTTCTTCATCTCCTTCATGACCAGGATCTCGTTGATTATGAGCTCTTTCTTTGGCTGCTTCTGCAAGTTGATCTGTTTGATGGCCACCTGTAGTGCAGAACACAAAATCATTTTTAAATGTGGTCCAGCAAACACCAGCAAGTTATCAGGGTAATGCAAAGTACAACTAATCAACTTGCTGGCAGCATGATAGCAGTGTTGGCTCACTGCAGAATTAAAGTTGACAAGAGAAATAAAAATGAATAAATCTGTTCAAAAACATATCAGATGTCAAAGAGCATCATGTCTTCTAAAGCTCTTCTTAAGTTTCCCAGGAAAGAACGTCTCTCTCCTCCCAACATTTCCTGTCTCTCTTCAGCTATCCTACCTAATAGCGGCAAAAAAGGTCCAAAAATATAACTTCAAAACAAAACGAAGACATCTTTTTACAGACTGCATCAAAGCTTCCACAAAACTGTCGTGCAACAGTCTGACTTTTAGATGTCTGATGACAGTAATATATGAGGATCAACAGTGCAGCGAGTTCATAAAGGTACTTGTGGTGCTAAAATGTAGAGTTACGGATCTGTTTTGTGGTTAAACACTGATTAGGATAAGTTAGAACAAGGCTTTAAGATCGATGCTGGTCTGTCTCCTGTTATGCAAAACCTTGAAGCAAGATACCAAAAACATCTTCATTTAATTAAATCATGTCACTTTACCCCCCCCCCCCTCTGATACCTACCCCGTGGCAGAAGTTACAGGCATGAAAAGTAACTGTATGGAAATCAGCAATCTTGATGCTGATGATCATGTTTCCATTTGTAGGTCATTAAGAGGCTTCAGTATTATTAACAGTCTGCTTCATGACCAGAAAAGATATTCTCACAGGAGCTTTAAACTAGTGATTTAAAGAGACTGACATGATTTATATCCTGGCTGGATTTATTTCTTCTATTTAAATGATAGAGTTTTATCAGGAATTGTAAATCAATAACATGAGCTGAGGAGTTTGAAAGAAAAAAAAAAACATCACCAGAATAATGATAATTTTATGATAAATTACAAACATTACATTAATGCCAGGAAATCCTCAATTTGTTGATATTTGTTGATTTTTTAATCAGCAGTTTAATCAAACTTCCTCATCAAGTTATACAGGTACTTGAATGTGTTTTTATAGTGGCAGAGACGTAAAAGAAATATCCTCACCTCTTGTCCTGTGGCGACATCGATGGCTGTGTAGACTGTACCAGAGGCCCTGAATGTGAAAAACAGAAAGAGGTCAAATAACAGGCTTTTTCTATTTTCTGGAACTGGAACTCTTAATCTATTGTCAATCTTACACAACAAATACTTGGTTACGTTTGGATTTCCGGTCAAACACACACATCCTGAAATCTGCAGATTTTTTTTTTTTTTTTTTTTAAATCTTTGCGTTCTCCTGAATTCTGACTCACCCCTGGCCGATCTTGTCATAGCGAGTGTATTTCTTCTTAGGATCTCCAATACTGACAATAGTTCCTAGGAGTCACAAAGGAAATGAGTGTAGTCAGTGCTGCTGCAGCCAAAAATAAATTTTAAAAAAAAGCTCTACCAGCGATGTTATCATTTCCAGTGTTTGTATAACATACTTAGTTTCTCCATAATCTCCTCGTCGGTCATCTTGCCTCCCCCCTTTTTCTTCTTGTCAGCTGCCTTAGAGGCGGCGTCTCCTTCTGGAGCTGGGATCGGGTCGATCACCGACCTGGTGTACACCTGACACAACACAGGAAAGACAAAAAAAATAAAAAAAATAAGAATATTGCCCTTCTTATTTATAGTCTTATAATATTTGGAAAGTAGAAAAATAACTGACTTTTCAGCTATAAAGACTCTAAGTCACAACTGAATGGGCTTTAGCACAGACAAAGTCAAACTGTTTTAAAGTAGAAATGTTTTCAGTACTCTTTCATTTACAAAAATCAGCATCAATATATATTCATCATTTTATCTTGACCCACTGATTTTGTGTGTTCAGGCCGGGGTGCGACAATCGGAGGTGGTGCGTCTTCATCATCATCATCGTCTCCATCCTTGCCACCTGACGGGGAAGTCCCTGTACCCTGCTTGCCTTGCTGTAACAACGGGAATACTTACATATATTAAACAATATGGCAGCCAGAATCAAGCTGAAGCTGAAAGTCATATTACTGTTATGAATGCAGAATGAAAGAGGAGCAACTCACCGACTGCGAGTCTTTATCTGAGACGATGGAAACGACAGAAGTGTGAGTCTGTGCTTTTTAAAAGATGGACTTATTTTTAATTAGACTCAGAATGAGAAACACTGTCTACTTATAGACAATATAAGAGTAAAAAATATAGTTATCTAAATTCAAAATGGAATAAAATAGAGACAGTAATCTCAATGGAAACAATCTTTATCCAGTTTAGTATCAATACTGCAAACCTGAGTCGTTGCACAAGTTGTCAATCGCTTTAGATTTAGAGTGCACGGTTGAAAATAAATACTAGATAACGGGAGACTTTACAGCTGAATCTGCAGAAACTGACCTGAAGCGGAAAAGCTGAGGTATTTCTGTTTTCCACTGGTGGAGTCGTAGAACTTGAGAATGTCGAGGACGGCCTGGGGATTCTGCTTCTGTTCTGATTTGCTGATGTTAGAGGTCTGGAGGAGGCGGGCCCACTGCTCCGGCATACCCTGGAGAAAGACAAAACCAACACACACACATCAGTGAAAAGCTTTTGAAGCAACATCTGTCCATAAAACAATGTGAGGAAACTGAATTAAAAAAAAAAAAAAAAAACATATTCCATCAATGATGATTGCACAGATAGAATGGCTGACTAAATAAAATCCTCGGGTCTCTCTGTGCGACTGTCAGAAGTGTTCTGAGAAAAGCCGCTTATATGAAAGAATCTTCTGAATCACCTACATACTCTGTGCTCAAGATGCCTTTGCCCTTCAATAATACAACAACAGCTGCAAGAATCTTATGGCACAACTAGAGCTCAAACTCACAATCTTTAATCACTTTTTACTTAAATCAGTATCTCCAGAGGAAGAAGTTACCTCTAGTCATTCAACAGATAAAAGGTAGGCGAGTTATTACGTAAGAGTTCACTAAATAGAGATTTACATAGCATGTAATGCAAGACCATTTCCCACGTATTGAAGTAGACGAGGCACACTGTAAAGGAGTGGTCCAACACTTTGGGGAATGTGCTTTGCTCGCTTTAGAAGAATGAGATGATTACACTGATGTGATTCTGTTATCTACACGATAAATCAATCAATCTTTATTTGTATAGCGTCAACTCATAACAATGTTATCTCGAGACACTTTACAAAAAGCAGGTAAAAGACCTTACTTTTTGCTTTATTACAAAGACCCAGCTTAATCCATCATGAGTGTAGCACTTCAGCAACATTTAGCAAAAGTTACAGTGGTAAGAAAAAATGCAGAAATCTTCTGCAAGATCTGATGATGGATGTCGTTTTCTATTTCCAGTCTTTATGCAAAGCTCAGCTAAGCAGCTGCACTTCTGCATTGGCTTCCTTTTCCATCGCTGGCGGTTGTCGCTTGGGTGCAACATTTAGAAGTAGGAACTACTAACTAAAGACTTTACACACAATCTCAGGGATTCAAACGAGTACTTACAGTGAACTCTCCAGTGACAGCATCAAAACCAACATGGATGGTGTGTTCAAAGTCTGACGGGGACGAGATCTCAGGTCTGTCCTTGTCCCGGTCCTTCTTCCTGCCCCCTGCAAATAAAGGTCAAGGGTCTGTTTTTTTGGTCATGTACTGCAGCGAATGTGCTTTCTCTCCTGATGCGTGTCCACAAACATGAGCGCAGTTCTCTCAGTCTCTCACCTTTCTCAGATGCAAACATGGATATGATCTTGTTTCTGGACTTCCTCTCCTCTGGTACAGACGGCAGCGGCCGAGAGCTGTGATTTGCTGATTGGGAGTCTTTGGTTCCTCCTCCTTGGCTGCTCATCCTGACAGGGGGGGCGGGGGGCTTGTCCTCACACACTCCGCTGTCACACATCTACTCACACTTACACCTACACACACACACACACACACACACACACACAAAATAAAATGGATACAAGTTAAATGAATGCTGCCATACTTGTTCACTGCTTCTTCCTGTTTTTGTGCATTTCACAATGCGTGATTAAGCTTTGAGTTAGCCCGAAAAGCTAGAGAGAAGTTGCTTTAAACAAAGTATAGCTTAGCCTACACTACACAGGGAGCGATAGCAGTGAATGCCAAATCAAGAAAGAACTCACAGACCTTAGAATAAATCCATGCCAGACCCTGTGGAGAAGCACTGAGTGTTGTAGAGAAGGGAACAGAGAATGTGAACAGGAAGCAACGCTGAACGGGCAAAAGTGACGTGTTGAGTCTCGTTTAGTGTTACCAATGAATGAGGAAGGAAAGGATGCAGAGAGGAGAAGAGAGAGAGCGAGAGAGAGAGAGAGAGAGAGAGAGAGAGAGGGAGGGGTAAAGGCTCAGTACAGCCTTATTCACACATGCACCCTAAAAATGAACAGCTTGACCCTAAAATCGTCCTAATGATGCTTTTCCAGATACATTCAGAGGTTTTCTCTGTAGGACATTTTGGTGGGAGGCGGGGGGTGGGGTGTCTCAGGAGACAAGGCGTGACTTTAAAAGGACTTCCCAGAAGTAACAGTGTTATGTTTATTAAAGGAGACAGATGGAGAAACTGAGTCCGACACTACAATGACAGTTTTTTTACATCATATCAAGGCAAAGTGTTATTGGGCGCTTCATGAACGAGCGCCCCTTGTCCACTCTTGCTTGCTGTGAATTTTCCTGATCATTTCTGCTACATTCACACGTTGGCTCGGCCAGCGTTCTTGCAGAATTTTCAGGAGGGGGGTTGGGCGGAAAAAGTCTGGATACAGTTGTGATTAAAAATTCATCAGGTTGTGTGCCTGCCTACATGCAGCGTTCCACAGTTTCAGGACATTTCCAGGAGTTTTGTCCACGAGTGAAAAAGCTGCAAGCTCAGTAAGAACTGAGCTGGTGAGTGTAAAACTTTAGAAACATTATATAGTGGACAGTCAAAGCTGAACCTAAGAGCAATTTTGCAAGTGCTTGTGCTTGACTTTAGCATCTCCAGTTCATACTTCATAATTCTCCTCCACAACATTTCTACCACATATTGCATCTCTTGCACCTTAACATTTGTCTGAAAACTTCAATGAAAGCTAAACAACACAGCCAGTCAGATTCCTGCACTGGCACCAGGAGACTGTCTGAATCCAGTTCAAATGTCTGGTACTCGCCTACTGCGCAAACAATTCACAGTCACATTTCACAAAACCTGAAATGTGTCAAAATGTTCAGGCGAGCTGCATGTGTGAACACAGCAGATATTCAGATATGTGATACGTTGATTGTTCGATTAGTGATAAAAAAAAATGTTTTGGATATCAATTTCTCAAAGAACTCCAAATTAATAACATCCAAAGCCCAACGATTTTAAATAATACCAAATATTGCAATAAAAGAGAGAGAAAATAAATAATAAAAAATGAATACATTTTAAAGGCAGACCATCCCATAAATTGGAAACCATGCGCTAAATTACAAAACTATTTAACATGTAACGCTGCTGTTTGACTAAGTTATGGATGCATCAGTACTAAATACCAAATAATTGCACGTTATGATTAGGGCCTGACCGATATGGGATTTCCGATAACGTTATTATGGAGAGAATAATCTGATACCCATATATCAGCCGATATCTGTAGAGAGAGATAGATACATAAACATGTATTGCATTGATCCCTCAAATGCAGTTATCAAACACTTGTGGTAAAGATATACAACCAAGACAAGACTGTCACTCAACTGGAAAGTAACAGTGCATGTGCGGGCGTCACCGCTTGACACTCTGGAGAGTGATGATGCTTGTTGTAATCCATAAAGCGCCCTCTGCTGGTCAAAGAGAAGTGCTAGTTTAATACAAAGATACTCAAACTGGTGAATAAATCTATTAATATCGATGTTTATCTGTGATAAAAGTAGCCGATACAATAGTCACTGGATATGCTAATATCGGCCCTATTATGTCAGCTGGTCGATTTATCGGTCGGGTTCTAGTTACGATATAGCTTTTTTTTTTTTTGCTGTTTCTTGATTTGAATAATTCCTCTGCCGGGATTCTGCTCACAAAAAGGATTCAAACATTTCTGCACTATTCTTGATTTGAAAAATGGCTTCACCACTACCACACATCTAAGTGTCATCCATTACCCAAATATGGTAAAAACTGAGATTACAGACACAGGCACACACTTTAATACAGACACAGACACACACACGAGCTAAAAAAACCTCAACCACAACACCACTTTCAGTCTTGCAGAGCGAGCAGTGCCATTGACACTAAACTGCAGACTTATTTTTGTGAGTGACATCACAGACAGGAAAAAGGAAGCAAACAAAGGTTTCCTCACTTCCTGTGTCTGGCTGCGATGACACAGCGTGTATAAAACCCGGATAACAGCGGTGGCGGCTCAGGTATATAGGAATGCCTGTGACCTCTAATTCACACATGAAACCTGCTCTCCTGCAGAAGCTCAGCTGACCTTGCTCACCTCGAAGAGACAGCACAACACAAAACCAATGAACGACTCTCAGAATCTGAGAATACTCTGAAATAGAGTCATGTCATTAATGTGTTTACCGGCACACGCGTCGAGGCTTGTGAGGTTAACGCAAAAGTCATTTGCACACAACTCGTCCCGTGTAGCTGCAGCGTCCCCAGGCCACAAACTGAAGACACATCAGTACGAACTTCACCAAAGGGGAAGTTATTCCTCCTCCCTGCATCGTCCTTTTCATTTATCAAACTTTCATTTAACTTGTTTTTCAACACTTTAGGATGGATACTAAAACTCCATCATGCACTTAAGATGTAATCACTGGACGTCTGTTTGTTAGCTGCTTAGCTTTCAACATCTTAACCTTTCAAAAGTTCAACATTTTAGCGTATAGCATGAGTGAGACCAAAAAAAACAAAACACAACCCAACGAGCTAATCCACCGACAGAAAATGAGAGTTTGCTCAAGCTCTCTTTGCGTCTCAAAATGTCAACCTCGATGCTTTCATACAAGCTGCAAAGTACTTACCCTTTTGTTTCTTCTTCTGCGTCTCACAGAAGACCAGGAAATCAATAAAGACTTCAAATCCCAGCCAGTAAATCCAGCTGTGGTTTGTCGAGTGCTCATCAAACGTAGCTCTCACTGATTCTTTAAGTCTCCTTCTCTCTGTTCTGCCTTCTCAGGGCAGGTCTTAGCAGGCTGCCTCATTCCTCCACAATGTTGGATGGGACAAGTGTATTCTTGCCCTGGCAGGATAAAATTAGACCCGGTCCAGCGTTAATGTGCATTTTCAAAGCCAGTGTGTGTGTGTGTGTGTGTGTGTGTGTGTGTGTGTTGGACTAAGTGTTGGGTGCAGGCAGGCCAGGCTGAGACAAGTTGTCTCTGAGTAGGAATTCCATAGCTGCAGGCGTGTCCTCCTGTTCATCGCACACACACACACACACAAAGCTCCTCCTCAAGCAGGCCCCGTCTCATACACACATTCCCTGCCCTAACACACACACACACACACACACACACACACACACACACACACACACACACACACACACACACACACACACACACACACACACACACACACACACACACACACACACACACACACACACACACACACCCCCTTTGCCAACAGGGGCTCCATTGTGAGCACTTGTTGAACATCTTTAGCGTAGCTCAGAGCTAAGATGTGTGAGTGCAGCAGAGAGACAATGAGGGTAGCACAGGCAGGTGCACACTTCAGCACCGCGGGCTACAGGCGTGTGTGTGTGTGTGTGTGTGTGTGTTTGTATAACTAAACACTCCCTAATGCTGCTGCATTGATTTTCCATCGTATCAGCAGAAATTTCAAGTTTCAAATTTCATGCAAGTTACTCATTGACTCCAAAGATTTACTGGTCATGCAATTCTTCGATGATACTTAGCAGAGAGCTGCAGTGGTTCCATTTTTGAGAGCGCTGGTCAACGTGATTCTGGTTCTGTTTCAGGCTTCAGGACGTTTTTTTTCCTCAGCCACTGTTACTTGCTAAATGTTGCCAAGTGTTTTGCTCATGGTGGATTAATGTTGGGTCTGAGTCAGTCATAAAACAAACAGTACAGACTATCCCTGCTCTGTTTGTTTGGTGTCTTGAGATAACAGTAATTAATGCTGCACAAATAAATAGTGATCGATTGACTCAGCGGAAAACTTGCAGTAATCTTCGTACAAAACTGTTTCAACTGCATCGTGCGTCATCTGAAAGTGTGCCCTTCTCAGTGTTGTAGTCATGACCACACTGACCGAGACCAAGACATACCCGAGACTGTACTGCTCAGAGACCGAGGCAAGACCAAGACCACAAATATCACTGAAAAATCCTCATCTTGTGTGCAGGGGGGGCGTGTCACTCACTTTGACCGTAACACCAAGAAGGTTGCGGCCGTAACCAGCGAACTATGAATGAATTGAAATGATTTGTTCTTTTAGAAAGGGGTGTTTGCCTTCTAATCTCAGTAATGACGTGGAAAAAAAAAAATCGCCCATCAGTGGTGGTCTTGACTGGTCTTCATTTAAAATCCGGAGTGGACCACCAGGAGTTGATTGGAACCAAACAAGAGCCAACCAGAGAAGAAGTGATGGACTTTTATTTGTCGGCTGGACACATTTTAAATGACTACTAATGGTGCGTTAAAGCTGCTAGATTTAAGAGTAAGTCAATCTCCCCTACACAACTATTTTAAATACTGAACCATGTCAGGTTTCTTTGGATCATACTGCACTTCCCCCCCTTAAGCTGTGTGAAATCTAATAAGTGGGTTTGAATCATGGCATTGATTTAGTGAAATTGATTTAAAAAAAAAAAGAAGGATACAGAAAACTTAATATGGCTCAAAATAAGGAAATAAATAGATACGTTTTGGTATCGATTTAGCTAAATGAAGAGTAAGAGTTAAGAGTAAGGAAGCAAATCCTCAGGTTTCAGTGTCTTTGAATGAGCAAACTTCTCATCTTAGAAATCAATTATTCAAAATTATAATCTGCAGGTTGATTTTCTGTCTATCGTACGTATTGATTTATGAACTGTTACAGCTCCACTGATGTGGATGACTTCAAGTTACAAACTTCTCATTTCCTTCCCGTTCCTGGCTCTAATATTGGTAACCACACAGACTATTTTACATCCAGATGGCGTCCAACTGCATCTGTCATCTGTTCTCAATTCACAAAGCCTCCCTTCTACCATCCATCTGTCCTTCCGAATTTCTATTCCTCATTCTTTGCTCTCTTGCTGCATCAGAGTACTTTCTATTCCCTGTGGCTGGCGGCCACCAAGGGAAGCCCACTTCCTCATCCTGGAACTCCCCAAGCTCCAGAAGGGGGTCACAGGGCCGAGGTGCCCAATCAGAGCGCAGCAAACACAGCCGCGAAGCTGTTTACAGGAAGTGGACAGCAAAGCCTTTTGTATTCAGCTTCTATAAAAGGAAATATAGTGGAGGACTTCCTGGAAAGAGTGATGAAGCCAAAACGCACGCAAAACACGCACGAGCACACTCTCTACACACCTTTACCTTCATTCATTCACTGAGACCAACATGTAAATACACACACACACACACACACACACACACACAGAGTAAAAACACACTACACTGTCTGAGCTCACAACCGTCTCACTGATTATAGGTCTGGCAGTGATTGAAGAGTAAACACACTGCCCAGCTGCACGCCTACACTGAACACCTTATCCTGTTATTCAAGCAGCTGCCTCCACCTCTGTGTCAACATTTTCATGAATCAAATCGCCAACCTCGGTGTCAAAACGTCCCTGTACCACCCGGACCTGGAGGCACGGTCTGCTATGTTGGGAGCACTGGCCTAGAACGTGAAAAGAGTGGTTCGGTGATACCTGCGGGACCCCATTTGAACTTTTTCCACATGGTGTAGCTTTTATGGGGGTTGTATGTAACAGACCAACAGCAAATAGTCTTAATAATTTAAGTGTATGTGGTTTATTTACATGGTTTTCAAATTGATTTGAGTACCTTGCTTTGAAACCCCGCCGACTAAAAGATCAACCAATTGCTTGAAGCACCGTGCATTCAACAAATCTCAGATTGTTTTCTGTTCTGTGTTATTCAAAGTCTAAATACGGTTTATGGAACAATCTCAACAGAGAAACTAAAGAATCAAAATCAAATATGATATTTAAAAGAAAAATTAAAGCCAGTTTGTTGAATAAATATGTGGAAATATGTCAGTGAGATACTGTTTTGTTTTGTTTTAATCGTGATGCTGTAATAAAAATGTATTGTGATATACTTTGTGCATAATGAATTGGTAAGGAGGACTTACGGGGGGGGGGCTGCCAGTGGCTGTGTTTGCCAATTTAATTTAAATTGTTTTTGAATTAAGTGTTCTGTTTTGTTTTAATTAATGTTTTGTAAAAGAGGGGCCGATGTTATAAGATTAATCTTCTTTCTGCTCCTTTTCATTCAAAAGTTGAGATTTTATGTTTGTTTGTTTTTCTTAACTTTATTGGGTTTTTTTTTGAATGAAATAAAATTGACAAATAAAAGAAAAATTTAAAAAAATAAGCGTATTTGGTTCAATCAACACTGTCATGATGAACTGTATCTTCTACCTTCTTAATAATTTAAGTGTATGTGGTTGATTTACAAGGTATTCAAATTGCTTTGAGTACCTTGTTTTGTTTTGAAAGAAATTCTTCTGACATGTTTTGTTTTTGCAGCCAAACTAGTAGTGTCTTAAATAATATGATTTGTAATAAGGGTAGGCGTAATAACCTTCAGCCTACACCTTTTCAGTCAAGATGTTTATGTTTTTTCTTGTGACCGAAATAAATGATTACTACTCCCTTGCTTTGAAACCCGCCGACTAAAAGATTAAGTGCAACCGATTGCTTGATGCACTGTGCACTCAACAAATCTCAAGATTGTTTTCTCTATTCAAAGTCTAAATAAGCGTATTCGGTTCAATCAACACTGTAATGATGAATCTTCTACCTTCCTAACATGAGGGTCCTAAAAGGCTTTTAGAAGCTCATCCAGGGTGCCAAGATTACAAAATAAGTGCACAAGAAGGTTCTGTTTGCAGGGATTAGATAATTACAATCAAACTATGGTTAAAGTAAAGATTAAGGATACATTTCTACACGACAGAAACATTAGATAGATTATAATAATAGAGATATTTCTGTGCACAGGACAATTGAGGCCTAATTTAGGTCATGCCTTGACTGCAGGCTACACAGTCGATGATCACATGTTATTACAATGGCATAAAGTCCCTGTAGACAAGCACTGGTTGCTGCTAAGTGAAAGAAAGAAAGCCACAAATCCCACCAACACCAGAATCTGGATCTGTTGCCTGTTGTAATTTAATTGTATCCTCTGAAAGAGACAGGAAAAGTGTCTCCTCAAAAAGAAATGTGGAGGAAGATGCTGCAGTTAATCTTCAGCGACTATACGAAAAGCAAAGCTAGAAGAAGTTATTACCTATTAAAATATAAATAGGTAACTTGTATTTAAGACTAATGAATGAGCAAATTAAACTCACCGGTTGTTGTCAACCCAAAAAGTAGGCTATCAGCCGTAGCCTACTCCGGACAAACTTCCGAAACTCCGCCCCGTCTCTGCGGATCTTTCTCTTCGGCTCGATGTAAGATTCAACGCCGAGGTGTCACAAACTTCCCCCCGGGGATGAAAACACAAAAATACGATGTTGTATTTTTAACACATGTACTTTTATTCCGACTGCTTCCTTTCACAACTTCTCTCTGTCCGGTCTTTAGCTGAGGCTGGTGGAGGTGGAGCCTTGCGCTCATGGGAGGAAGCGGAACGTCGTAGAAACTAAAACCCTCTGGAAATCGGTGCCGTCGCGGCTTCCGTAGCGCTCATTGGACAAAGTGTGAAGGGCGCGTAAACCGTGGCTTGTCTGTGTGCAGGACTTTACCTCCGGTGGAGTTCACTGACATGTGAGCGGAAACAAGCCGAATGGGATTTCAGAATAAAATCTGTGGCGCTTCCAAATAGTGGTTATACCGTGATACATGATAAAACTCATTTATTCAGTCTGGCTTTTATATCGTGTTTTATATCAATTCAAATCTTAACATTACTGTATTGTCTTTTTTATCCTACGGCAATTTTCAATATGTTTTCTCTTATGTATTTATTTTAATATTTTGTTGCTTTTATGTGTCGTATTTTATTTTATTTTATTTAAAAAAAAAAAAAAAATTATTCTTATTGGGGTGCATTAGTCTCTCAATGATTTTATCAATGATTTTATAAACTACTTTTTGTCAATAACTTTTCTGCACTCTTGTTAAGCACTTTGAACTGCAATTTAATTTGTCTGAAATGAGCTATATAAATAAAGTTTGATTGATTGATTGATACTGTCTACGATTTAAAAATAGATAAAGATAAACTTTATTGATCCACCATGGGGGAAATTTTGCATTACAGCAGCTCAAGAAAACAGGAAACAGGGAATATAATTATTTAAAATAAAAATAGAAGTTAAAAAAATCAAACATATTTACTTCAGTATTTCAGTTAAATAAAAAAAAAAATACAATAATAGAAAATTACACGGTATCTACACGTCCAAAATTTAAGTTTAGGTTGGCATAACTTCCTCACATTGACACATTTGATGATCTACCAGAGCCTTTGTTGATTATTTTATCTCCGTAAACCAAACACAACAACTGGTACAAATAATGATTGTAGTTATAGTTAACAAAGTTCCTTAAAAAAAAAAAAAAAAAATTGGGGGCATTATAATAAAAAATAGTGATTAAAAACAAATATTTTATTTTGAAGTTGAGTACCAAGAGTTGCAGAGTAACTACAGGTAACTTGACACTTCCTGATTTTAAGAACAGCAGCTAGCAACAACATCAGGAGCAGATACACAAAAGCTCCTCTGACAAACAACAGTCGCCTTTTGGTGGACAATAAGTACGAAACCTTTGATTGTTATTACATCAAACTCTTTGTCAGATATGAATACTTGACAATATCGTGCACGGAAAGCTGTTCTTAGGATGCGTTATTTATCTACGAAACGTGCTTTCATTAATCTGTGTTTCCATATTGACGAGTGACCTGTTACTCTAAACGATAAACTACATTATAGGGTTCATTCAGAGTCTAGTTCAACTTCTACCTGCAGCTTCAGGTGTGGGTGAACTTTCATTTGGTGAAGGGTCTTTTGCCCACCTGAACTTCTGCAGATTTGTTGTATCACCTGTTGACTTGATGTAACTGCATATGAACTGCATCGTTATACCTGTGTTCTTGAGGGGGTCGTTCATTTAGGTGACACATGTGTACCTTTTTACATTTTTTTATAGTTCCATTGTGAATGAGTTTCTGGTCCCTGAATGCACCACCCTGGTGCAGCATAGAAATACATGCAATGCTTTTGTAACAATGCAATCACATTGGATTAAATGCTCATTGTGTTTTTATAAATCACCTACTCAATGGACAGCTGACTACCTCACAGTTTTTTTTTTCTAGTTTCAGCCATGGATGCATACATACATTGATATCGGTCGATTTTGGCCCTTTTGACAAACATCGGCAAATAATGTGGCATACACCGATATCAGTAGCCGATGTTTATTTGTTGTGCCTAATCTACTGAGAAGAGGTTTTTATTGGGCAGATAAAGTCACCTGTTGAACAAACTCTTGACTCTTTTTCATTGTCAAACATGAAAGATAATGGTGGCAATGTGTTGTGGGAGTCTTACACCAAAAGAATGGACAAAACATCGAAATTGGCAATCGGCTAAATTGCCACTTCAAACATCGGTATCGGCGTAAGCCCTGATTTTCCCAATTGGTGCATCTCTATTTTCAACCTGCTGCATAATCAATGTGCACCTTCGAGACAGCTTTTTAAGGGTTGTGTGATCAGTTTAAATTTGCTCTCTCCGGTCTCTTCAGAAAAATGTTTTTCTTATTTTTGTCTGTCTGTGTGTGTGTTTCTTTGTGTGCTCCAGGTGTCATGTTTTCCCGCAGGTGGGGGTTCGGCTGGAACAGGTACAGTGATGTGGACCTCTTCGCGGACCGAAATGAGTCCAATGCAGAGACCCTGTCGCAGGCCATCAGAGCTGCAGCGTCTGAGGAGCCGGACGCAGACGGCAGCGTGCTGTTTGGCAACCTGCAGGGCACTGTGGTCGGCCTCAGATACTACACTGGAGTGGTGAGACTCAATCAGGGTCACCTTTATTCCTCAAACGCAGTGACACACAAGAATGCCACAAAGTGAAGCTCTTTTTTTTTTTTGTTTTTTTTTTTGGATGCACTTGAAATGATCTGTGTTTGCCTCTCTGCACAGGTGAATCAAGGGGAAATGGTCGGTTTAGTGAGGGAGCCTCAGAATCAATACGACCGCAATGCAGTGATGGTCGCCAACATTTATGGCAACCAGGTGGGTCACATCAAGCGAGAGCTGGCAGCGGCTATGGCCCACGTCATGGACAACAATTTGGCAAAAGTAGAGGGGTGAGTAGTAGTGTGATAATATCCTCTGAGTTTCATTTACCTGTTGACATGTTGAAAGTGAGAGAGGAAAATGTTCCCTTTACAGGTTTTCTGTTCTTGTTCTAAGACAATGAGCTTTTAGTCCAATGTGATTGCATTGCCATTAAAACATTACATGTATTGTTTCCGCTGCACCAGGGTGGTGCATTCAGGGACCAAAAACTCATTTACCATGCCAGTGATGCTCTCCTTCTGGGGGAAAGAAGAGAGCAAAAATGCCGTGGTTGAAAGCATGGCACGTCGCGGATATAAACTGAACACAAGTGGGAGCAAATCGACAGGTAAAAATGGGAAACATGCTTACTTAGCCTTTTTAATCTGGATTCTTTGCCATATAGCCCACATTGATGCGTCATCTGTCATTGTCAGAAATGTCACGGTTTAGTGTGTGTGTGTGTGTATCTCCATATGTGTTTGATTTCAGGTGCAAATCCGAAGTCATATAATAGTCAAGCTGCTCGTGCATTGGCATCGAAAAAAGGTTTGACCATCGCTCTAACGGCAGAGGAGGTAATCCACTGAGTTAATGTTGACCCTGCTGTTGATATGACATCTATTTGGCATAAATACATTTTAGTTTAGCCTTTGTTTTGGTCTTCTGAGGGAAATCCTCTCAAGTCAACAAGTGACTGTACAATCTGACTTACCTAGCAAATATGCTGTCTCATAATTCTAATGATTGAATTAAGTTGAATGGGTAAACATAGGTGTCAAACTGTAAACTTTATAAAAAATCAAGCAGCAGGTGTGACGTCGTTGTCTTGTCTTACACACACACACTCTCTTTTCTTTTAGCTGAAGAATGCATTCGACAACCTGTTTGACGGCTTGATGGAGAGTAAAGATGGAGAAAAAGAAGCAGCCAAGGTGATTATTGGATGGGTTTGTGGTTCATCATTTTGGCAATAAGTGATGATTTGATTTGTGATGATTTGTTTCTGTTTGTATGGAAATGATTGTAGACGTCATATTTCTTTAGCGTATGTCTGTGTTATATGTCTTTGACAAGTCTGTTTTACAGGATCATCATTCGAGCCCTTTAATTAAGAGTCTTCTGGCTGTTTGTAATCCCACTGATTTAGAAAAAGTGAAGTTTATTCTGATACTGTACATTTTGTAGGTCAGCATCTTTTTACTTTGAGTTTCTTGCTGCAGTTTTTGGACAATCTGCTTCCCACCTCAGAGTTGTCACCTTATTGCATCCCACAATAATTGTCTTAAAGGTCACATATTATGCCTGTTTAGAAACCCCGAAATGATGAGAAAAGTCCATCCTCTCCGTCTTGTGACATCACAAAGGGGAGTAGCCCCTCCCCCAGATGGGGGACACTCCCACAGTTAGCTGTTTGTTCTGCCCTCTGAGTCTGCCTTCTCACCTTAAACAATTGGACATGGTGTAAGAAAGCCCAAGCCACCCAAGCCCTTTCGGAGGGGCGTGGTCAGACACAGCTCATTTACATTTAAAGCTACAGACACAGAAACAGCCTGTTCTGAACAGGGCTGAAAAAGAGGGGTTTATAGGAGTGATCAAATACAAGATCAGAGACGAGAAACTTCACACATGTTTTGAGAAGCTCAGAGACGTATTTCAACTTGTTGAAAAGGAGGATAATATTTGACCTTTAACAATAGCTGTTGTGTATTTCTGTCCATGCCTTAGTGTTGTGATCTTCCTCCTCTTTTTCCTCTGCAGTCTGTGGGCACTCCTCTCCTGCTTCACCAGAAGCAGGCGCTGTCCTGGATGTGCGCACGGGAGAACAAGTCTGTGCTTCCGCCCTTCTGGGAGAAGAGAGGGGAGCTGTACTACAACAGCCTGACCTGTTTCTCTGCCAAAGAAATACCAGACAGAGTTCGTGGGGGAATCCTGGCAGATGACATGGGGCTTGTGAGTCACACACACACACAAAGACACACACACACACACACACACACACACACACACACACACACACACACACACACACACACACACACAAAGACACACATGCATATTTCACACATGTAAACATGTAAACAGACGATATGGACTGTAAACATGTCCATATCGTCATCATAACTTTTTCATAGAAATGTCTTTTGGTGAATTAAATATTATCTTCATGGGCAATATCAGGTCTTTAAATCTAGAGGTTGCTGTGTATAGCTGAATAACTTCTCCAGATTTTAGCATTTTAAAGGGATTTATTCTCAGACATGACTAAAGACTAAACCTCTGTTTGTGTTTGCTCCAGGGAAAAACTCTGACGACCATCGCTCTGATCCTCACAAACTTCCACGGTGGGAAGCCTCTGCCCGTGGAGAAATGTGTGAGTGTCGTGATCATAATGCATTAGTTTCAACGCATATGGATTGACGCGAGTTCAACACCTATTAAGTGTTTGTTTACATGTTTGCAGGAGGATCAGTCGTCACCTTTTAAAGCCAAAAGTAAACCACAGATGGCCTCCAAACCCGAAGGTTCTCTCAACTTGTTATGAATAAGACGCAGAAGATCCGATGATTTACAGGAAGCAGAGAGAGAGAGAGAGAGCACTAACAGGAGCGACTTTGTGTTTGTTTTCAGGAAGAAGCCATGCAGGGGACAGAGAAGGAGTGGATGAAGCAGCAGCTGGTTCTGTCTGCTCAAATCTGTAAGGGGGGTTTGATTGAATCTGCAGAGATTATATTGTCAACAAAAACATGGAAATGAGGAATGTAAAAGACTAAATCTAAACCACTAGAGCCATCCGTGGTATTATTTATTTTGCAGATAAATGATACTTTTTTTTGTATATATTTTGTTATCTGTACATCACTGTATCTTTATTTATATTTTTCAATTGCCCCAAGAGGGATAAAGCAAGTTATTTGAATTTGCTCAAATTTCTTCTCCCAAATATGAAGTTTCTTCTCACATCACCTGGTGTGCGTTTCTGTGTGTGTGTGTGTGCTTGTGTGTGTGTTTGTTTGTGTGTGTCAGTCCTGAGGTGCAGTCGATCTCTGATAAATCACCAGACGTTGCAGATGAAGTGCTCGAGTCAGACAAAAGTAAGAACTAATCTGTCTGATCAAGCCATTTGTCTTTTCTTCTTCTGTGTTTTTTGTTGCTTACATAATTCTTTACGAGACGTTTTATTCACAGCTAGAAGCAAAGGGAAGATACAAGCCACCAAGCGGAAGCCAAGTCGAGGTACAAGCCCAGTTTACTGTTTGTATTGATCATATGTGCTTATTAAGGCATTATAGAACTCGAAGGAACCCCAGAGAGATATTTTCAGTATTTATTTTGTTGGTTTTTATTTCTAAATAGTCGTTGAATTTTGGCTTTTAATCATCATTCTGTGCTCTAACTACTCAGAGGCCCCAGTATTTCTGGAGGATCTGGACTTTGCTGCAGCACTGGGAGGCTCAGTTTCAGATACGGGCTCAAAGAAGAAGAGACCTTCTAAGAAATCCAATCCTACAATGAGTAAGTTCTAACTTCACCTGGTGTTTTAATCTTCATGAGAAGGATTTAAATTTACTTGTGAAAAAAAAACATAAATCAGGGGCCTTGAGATGTGCTAGTGTTCCTTTTGCACATGCAGGTGTGGAATCCTCCATCCCCGAGAGTGCAGATGACTTATCAGCAAGAGCGACTCTCGTCATCGCCCCGCTCTCTGTGCTCAGCAACTGGCTGGTAAGCACACAGCAGGAATACACAACAAGACACACACACACACACACACACACACACACACACACACACACACACACACACACACACACACACACACACACACACACACACACACACACACACACACACACACACACACACACACACACACACACACACACACACACTTATGTACGACATTTTCGCAAAAGAGAAAGGTAAGGTATGACAGTTCTACATTCATTAAAACCTTTCCATCCCTGCTGCTAACTTGCATCATGTTTCTTCCTCTGTTCTATATTTGGGTTTATATCTGTGTGTGTGTGTGTGTGTGCGCGTGTGTGTTTGTGCAGGACCAGTTTGAGCAGCATGTGCGTGCCAACGTGAAGCTAAACGTGTACCTGTATTACGGCTCAGAGCGCAACAGGAGCAAGAAGTTTCTGTCCTCTCAGGACGTGGTGATCACCACCTACAACGTCCTCTCTGCTGACTTTGGGGTGAGCACACTGAGGTCACATTTACAGCCGATGCTGAGTCAAGGTGTTCACACAGAAATGAAAAAATCTGCGTTAATCTTAATATGGGGACAGACTGACTTTTCAAAAAAAAAAAAAAGATTGCACGATCCTCTTATGCCTTAAAGTGTTTCGCTGTTCTTTGGACTGTGTGTTTTGTTGCTCTTTTATCGGTTTGCAGAGACAGTTTCTCCTCCTTTTATGTATGATTTGTTTGTTTCCCTTTCAGAATAAGAGTCCACTGCATGGTATCAATTGGCTGAGGGTTGTACTGGATGAAGGACACATCATAAGAAACCCAAATGCACAGATGAGTAAGGCTGTGTTGGACTTAAAAGCTCAACGGCGCTGGATTTTGTCAGGTATACATGTATATATTGTAATTAATTTCAAGATAATGACATAATATCACAAAAGTTATTTTCCTCTGGCATCCACCATTAATGCTCATTTTGAGTGACTGTAAACCAGGCTTAATGAAGTTACACGGGCAGCCATAAAGCAGTTCTCTAGTGTCATTCAGTTCTGTGTGTGTGTGTGTGTGTGTGTGTGTGTGCGTGCGCTCCCATCCCTCCAGGTACTCCCATCCAGAACAGTGTGAAGGACCTGTGGATGCTGCTGGCCTTCCTGCGTCTGAAGCCCTTCGATTTGAGAGAGTGGTGGAACAGAGTGATACAGAGACCTGTTACTCAAGGAGACAGAGCCGGTCTGCAGTGAGTGCATTTATTACACATACATACACCAGAGGGCGCTATTTACCGTAGATTAAAGGTACTGTCAGTAAAGGCACAGGTTCAGTCTGACTGACCTCAATTTTAATTCACACTATAGTCTTCATATGGTTGTAATTTACTCTGTTAACATCTTTTATATATTGTTTTTACCCTGAAGAAGGAATCTCTCCTCTGCTGCACTTCCCGAGATTTCTACCTAGAAATGCTCTTTTTCTCACCGCTCTACAGATTGAGGGTGTGATATCTTGCGGCGCCATTTACGGCAAATTTGTGTTGAGCTTGGAATTGTACTTGATTTCAAGATTTTTATAATCTTATTAGATACTAATAATTATTTTCTAGTCTGGTTTCAAACTAATATTAATAATGCATCAAGCATCTATCTGTGACATTCCTACCAGTTACTTTCAGTTGATGATAAGACCAGTTTTTAATTTCAAGGAGTGCATGTGTTCACAAGCTATTTGGCAAATTCCAACAAGAACAATCAGGCATCAAATATTGATCAACTGACACTTCATCCAGGAATCTTCAGACTCTGGTGAAGTGCATCACCCTGCGGCGGACCAAAAGCAGTGAAGTGAATGGGCGCCCTCTGGTGTTTCTGCCTGAGAAGACGGTGTCTGTGGAGCAGGTCGAGATGAGCCAGTCTGAGAGAGAGGAGTACGAGCTGGCACGCAACGAGGGAAGGAGCACCATCAGCAGGTACGTGTGCATGCATGTAGTTTAAAGATGATCTCTGTTTCACTCAACCTGTCGCTGTTGATTGATGGACTGGAGATGTTCCAGGTTCTCGCTGTATTTTCTGTTGAAATCGTCGCATTCTGGATTCTCTTCAAGTCGTCTCACTCGTGTTTGTTTGTGAAGATATGTTGCTGAGGGGACCGTCTTGAGGAACTATGCGGACGTGTTGGCTATCCTGATGAGGCTCCGACAGCACTGCTGCCACCCTGATCTGCTGGCAAAAATATCCTCAGAACTGGGTAAAAAAAATTGAGTCTGATCAAAAGTCAAACACATAGATGTCACCAGTTGTCGTTTTTTTTTTTCTGTCCTCCTCTTCCTCATCTCACAAGCAAATCTATCAAATATGTTTCTGTAGGTGCTTCAGCAACGCCTGCAGAGATGCGGCAGCGTCTCATCGAGAAGCTGCGGCTGGTGTTGGCCAGCGGCTCTGACGAGGAGTGCTCTGTATGTCTGGACTCAGTCCGCCTGCCAGTCATTACGCACTGTGCCCACGTCTACTGCCGGCCCTGCATCGCCCAGGTTATCAGCAGCGAGAAGGTGAGTATGCTGGGCTGGTGACGGTCAACTTAAAGATTAGATTTCAAGGGGTAGTCTAGTGGTTTGTGCCAGCGGCCCATATATGGAGGCTATAGTCGTCCAAGTGGGAGACCCGGGTTCGAATCTGACCCTTAGCTTCTTTCCTGCATGTCTCTCTCTCTCTCTCTCTCTCTCTCTCCCCAACTACCGACTCTATCCACTGTCCTATCTCTGAAATAAATCTTAAATCTTCACTCTATTTCAGCAATAATTCAGCCGATTATCACTAAAATTTTTACCCTTTACTCTGTCTGTGTGTGTGTCTGTGTGTGTGTGTGTGTGTGTGTGTGTGTGTGTGTGTGTGTGTGTGTGTGTGTCTGCCTGCTATAGGAAGCGGCGCGCTGTCCTCTCTGTCGTAGTGAGATCAAGGCCACTGAACTGGTGGAATTTCCCCAGGAGGAAATGGAGGAAGAGAAAAATGTAAACTCAGAGAAGTGGAGGACAAGCTCGAAGGTAAACTGCAGGGGGGGGGGGGCTGCTGACTACACTGGAAGATAAAAATCTAAATAAAACAAAACAGATCACAAAACAGGTCACTGTTTGACTTTCGACCTTTTGAGGAAATGCGGGTTAGTTTGGTTTTTCAAGATGTTCTGGTGCTATGAAGTATTTTTCACTGGCTTAAATCATTTTCTAATTCCCATTTATACCATTTACACTCCTATTTTTTTTTTACTTAATGAGAAATTAGATTTTCAACAAACAGAATAATTCATTCATTAGTTGTAGTGGAATAACTTTTGGAGTTTTGACCTCTCATTTTTCATCAGTTCGTCCGATCCTGCTGTTTTGTGACTCTTTTGCATAATTCTTAACTCAGAGAGTCCACTTCAGCGCGATAGTGTGACCTTTATACACAAAGGGCCTCTGTGCCTCCTTGTAAAAGCCACGCTGTTCCACCTTTTTCAATCCTGCGTTTGGTTCCACCAGGTGCAGGCACTGATGGGAAACCTGCTCAGGCTGCGATGTGAAGACAGCAGCATAAAGAGTTTGGTTGTCTCCCAGTTTACACGCTTCCTCACCATACTGGAGACTCCACTCAGGTAACACCAAGCAGCAGCAACCTCGTGTTAAAGAATTAAACTAATTCTGTATTGCAAAAAAAAAAAATCAGTTCTTTGAATGTCCACTTGAGGCTGGCTCCAAAAACAGGGATCTCCACTGGGTCCCATAAACAACAGGCATCTTAAACAGCACATGTTTACATCCTGATGCAGAAAGACTTCTGGTCCCTACAGCTCTTTTCTCTTGAGTAGTTTGCTCTCGTTGGTTTGTTAGCTTTGATTTTGTTTGTAAAATTCTCTCCCACTTTGTCCTTTTGCTCAGTTTGAAGTGCACCTCTTAGTCTTGAGTTAACATTTTCTATATTTATTGTATATTATTGTCTGTTTCCTTATGATTTCTTTTTTGATTTGAAAATCTCTTTCAAAGAGTGTCCTGGCCAAGAGAGACAGCAGCACAATTAAGAAAGTGTCTGACAAAAAACACAAGATACATGAATATATTAAAGAAGCAATATGTAGGATATATACTGAATGAAATCAAATAATGACCACACTATATCATCAGACATGGTGCGGATTGATCTGTATTTGTTTGACCATAGAAGTAGGCGGTTTTAAGGCACCCCCACACGGCCGTTTTGGATGCCCCTCAGTTTGCTATTCAAACGGCAAACCAGCTGGTGTTGCAGTGATGGAAGCGGACAAGCGAACTGGTTAAGATATAACTAATTCTACTCGACCTTAAAGGCCTCTAAATGTTCTAATAAGCTCCACATCCGGAAGCATGGTGAAGCTAGGATGACTATTAGAGATTTTTTTTCAAAAACCCATTCAGAGCTGGCTAAACACTGAAGCGTCCGTGTCCACGATATGGCAACTTGTGTGCGCCTTGACTCTAGGGAGGAGGGGGGCGTGGGGGAGACAGCTCTCTCCAATGTTTTGACTTTGGATTGCAGTAGCCATTTCAAACACTAGGTGTCAGAGTTACATATTGCTCCTTTTAAAAGACATGAAATAAAAACCAATACAGCACAAATTTGTCAAATAAAAACAACATATTAAGTAGCACATCTACAGCTTGATGCACCTAACTCCAAGTCTTTAAAAATCACCTTCAAAGCATCCAACGAATCTATCTCATGAAGTTTCAGGTCTTTTTGTAATTTGTTCTAAATACAGGGAGCAGCGTACTTAAATACCTTTTCCCCAAGTTCATTTCAAACATTTAGAACAGATGGCAAGAAAAACTCTGGGGACTAAAGAAGGTATGAAGGGAAGCAGTCCTAAAATAGCCTCGGGATAAGAATTCACCTTGTGGACAAAGATCAACAAACATGTGCTCAGTACAAACAGGGATGAATGAGGGCTTTAAAAATTAACGATGAACCTCAAAGCTCCATGATTTATGACTTGTCTCTTGGCGTTGTTGTCCTCCCTCACCCCCTTCACCCCCCTTCACCCCCCTTCACCAGAGAGCATGGTTTCAGTTTTGTGCGTCTGGACGGCACCATGAGCCAAAAGAAGAGGACTCAGGTCATCCGGGAGTTTCAGAGCTCTGCCGCCGACAGCCCTTCCATCATACTCCTGTCACTCAAAGCCGGAGGGGTGGGGCTTAACTTGACAGCCGCCTCCCGTGTTTTCCTCATGGACCCGGTAAGTCCTGAATCTGATCAGGAGCGACGCACCTTCACATGTTCTGTCATGAATTACTCTCTCTTCTGTGTTCATCACAAAATGATAGCTGATGCACTTTACAATAGGATAGTCGTTCAATGTTTTAGATTTGAACAAGGAAAAGATCTGGCAGGTGAGATTTTTCCCCCCCAAAAAAAAAGCTCAAGTACAGCTCTGCCTTTTAATCTAGCAGGGATGAAAACTATTTTTGTCTGTCAGGTCAGTTCCTTTCATGCACTGTAAACATACCCTGTATGTTGACGACAGGGCTGAAAACTAAATCACCTAACAGAGCTTTGTTTCACCTACTCTCACAGATAAAGAGGGGGCCGATGGAATAAGAGAGATAGATAGACGCACGGGCTCCCACAGTAAATACAACGTTTGATGCATTTGACTTTGTGTGTTTAAGGCCTGGAATCCTGCTACTGAGGAGCAGTGTATCGATCGCTGCCACCGTTTGGGACAAGAGAGGAAAGTGGTTGTGACCAAGGTCAGTAAACATGATATGTGTTTGCTCTGAAAGGTTTTTTTTGTTGGTGACATGGCATCAAGTTTCCCTTATCAGGCTCAATATAGTCCATTCAACACTGGAGAGACTGAAAAAATGTGTGCAAGCGTGCTCTTGTCACCAAGAAAAATCACTTTTTCAAGGCAAAGATTTTCTTATCTTTTCTGGCCAGGGGCGATTCAAGTCTGTTGGGTCCCCTAGGGCCAAAATGAACTGGGAGCACCTCCAACCACCATTATATCAGCCACTGTCCGATGCATTCTTCCTCTTTTTTTTAACTCCCAGACAGATAATTCATTTTCATTTTCCTTCAGAGACATGCATTGACGAACTTTGGTTTTCACAGGAAAAATGCAAGCGATGCTGAGCAGGGCGGTGAGAGTGGGTGCTGTCAGAAGGGGCCCCCCTTAGGGAGGGGTCCTACTGCCATTGCAAAATTTGCACATTTTGGGCCACTGCTGCGGTTTAGAATTTGTCAGTCCTTGGGGGGGGGGGGGGCTACTAGCCTGGGGCCCCGAGCAGTTGCCTGCCTTGCCTGTTGAAAAGCAGCACCTCTGCATGTGGCTTCAAATATTAATTCTGAAGTTTCCTGCTAAAGAAAGAAAGAGAGGACAAATGTTTTCGCTTGAATCTTTATATGTTGTTTTTGTTTGTGTTGCGGCAGTTCATCGTGAAAGATTCGGTGGAGGAGAGAATGGTGACGATCCAGAGACAGAAGCAGGACCTGGTGGAGAAGGCGTTTGGCTCCACGAGCACTGACAGAAAAACATCTCGCATTGATGACATTAAATCTCTGATGGAGCTGTAAAGTGTTTTTTTTTGGCCAAAGGGAGCTGAACTGACCGATTTACATGAAGACGACCCCAAAGGCTTCGATCGGTATCTGAGCTTACACATTGACTGTTTTCTTTTTCTGGCATCTATCAGCTCATATCAGAATGACTGCTGGGATTTTCTGCACATGTTGTCATTGTTTAATTTGTGTTTTTGACAAGTTCATTTGAAGTTGACTAGGGGATCTTTAGTTTCTGGTTATCGGATAAATGTCATGATACAGTTCAGTTCAGGGTGCAACCACTTGGCAAATTCTCGTCCTCGTTTAGTTGTAGTGCATTTAACCTGTTGGTCTTTGTTTATATCGACATACATCGATCAAAGTGGCAGCATTTGTTCAGTTATGAAGACAAACAGCCGTGAAGATCTAACTGTCTGTTGTTGATTTTCTTTTGAAATCTCTGCATTTAAAAAAAGTTTGTTTGGAGTTGTTTCTAACCAATCACAGAGCAGCATTCAGAACATCAGTGCTATGTTAAATACAAACATGGCATTAAAGGAAAAGTTTGTCATTAAACGAGTGTGTGAAATTAGAGCTTCAGCTACAATTAATCCATTTGGATGATAATTAAAACAAACATTGTTTTCAAAAGTGAAGACTTGTTCTGTTTCAAGTATTAATGGATGAAGCCCGAGTGATGTCAGCAATCTGTTACTGCAGGGGCCTCTGGAGGCTCATCCGCAGCAGCCGCCATGCTGGAAATCCTGTCTCAGCTTGACTTTAGGACTTTCAGTCAACTTAAGGACAGGCTGAGAGATGGAGTGGAGGCGGGTTTTTAAGCCTTATGACAAACCGCTGCATCCCGTCCACATGTCAGCTAAGAGCGCCGAACTATGGATAACAAAGTATCGTTCATAAAATCACAACGGAGGCGTTATAAAAATAAAAAAAACTAGTCAGAACTATTTTGTTTTTTGTACCAGGCTGTAAAAATGTTTATTTCTGCTGTAAAATTAGCATTTTTGAATGTTGTGTGTTTGTGACTTTCAGGGCTCCAAGAAGCCAGCCTCAAGCCGACACTCAACAAACTGCAGAATTTAACACTTCGGCATTGACTTCATTTTTCAACCCCGTAGGTTGCCGCTCCCAGAATGAGTCTCTTTCTTTATTTTTATTTAGTCAAAGAAGTGCGTAACGCAAATGATTAATTACTGCACTTTATCCAATCATTACAGAATAGACTATGACACACATGAAGGATCAGAGGGTGTTTCCTTCTTTATTAGCGCTTCAACAGAGATGTACAGTTCACAGCTGGGGGAACAAGATGGCCAAACATTAAATCATGATAAAATACTTTCACACTTGTGTATTTTCCAGATTAAGCAGGTTTAAAAAGAATGACATATGGACTTTTCATCTATCCTTACCAGTTTTTCTAGAAGGAGTGTGTCTAATGAAGTGAAGGGGAATATCATCACTGTTAGTTAGAGGTTAAAGTTCAGTTTAAGGGCACACAGCTGGAGTGAAGTAAAGGAGGTATAGGCAACAGGAAAAGGAGGAAAATCAGAGAAGTTGTGCTACTTGCAGCAGTTACAGTAACTGAGGTTTTGTAAACAGTGAACGGCTATAAGGCAGCTGGTAACACTACGGACGGGAACTGCTGAAACACGGAGCGATACTGATGTGGGTCTGCCAGGAACTCGACATGCAGGGCACACGCATGCGCAAAGATATGTCTGGTTAGCACATAAATACATACAAGACTATCAACATCACTTAAGGATGTGGCTGGAAGTACTTCATTACTGACTCTCTTTTTTTTAAAACTCTGTGCCATGCAAATGCAACACAACTGGCCCTGACCAAAATACAAGCCGGACGTTACAAAGGTGAAGTCACAGGGAGCTGGTGAGTGTCCGAGGCACCAGTTAGGGATGTTTATCTTTGGACTCTGGTGAGATAAACACAGTCTGATAAAAGGACCTTTGTAAGTGGCTGAAAAAAGAAACAAGGGAATTAATGAGAGACGTAAGACAGCTGTGGAACATCTGCTTCAAAGTGGATTAGATGCAGTGTTTTATTGCAGGAGAGGAGTTGTGGAAAAAAAATCAAGAATCTTGACTTCTGTTCAGAAGAAGGCTTTGCATGCCTCTGGTAATTTTTTGCAAGTCGTTGTTGTAGCTGAAAGTTTCCACAGGTTTGGAAGACTGAGCCCATCCCGATCAGATGCAGGAGAACACTTAAAGGAGTAGTCTGACATTTTGGGAAGTACACTTATTTTTCTTCCTTCCAGTTACGGAAGGGAAATTTAAAAACAACTTCTGCATGTCAACCTCCTGGTAAAAAAAAAAAAAAAACACCTGAACAAAGACAATGACATGACCTAAACCAGAGCGTATCTAGACCAAGACTTTGATGGATTAAGACTGCGTCAAGACCAGGACCGAGGAAAGCCCCAGATCGAGTGGATTTTAAAACTAGACCAGTATGGGTCCAGGTTGGCAAAGCACACTTAGAATGACATTAAGAACATGCAAACCAACAAAAGCATATTTCATTCACTGAAGAAAATAAAAAAATGAGCTCTTTCATTCAGGATTAATAAAATAATAACATTGTTACATTGCTGGAAAAAACAGAATGTTTTCTTAACGACTTAACTCGTAATTAAAAAAAAAAGAAAAAAAAAGCTGTTTCTTGTATAACAAGATAAATATCACTTTAATTGGGAATAAAAGAGCCAATTTGTTTTATTTTCTAAAGTGAATACAACACGCTTCCACACAAACCACTGACAACTCATCTAAAATCAGACTTTTTTTTCCCAAAAACTCCTCCCCAGATACAAATTATAATCCCTCTACATTCATCTCTTTCATCGCTATATAGGCGTCGTTGTCCTTTGTTAACATGTGAGCCAAATGATGATTACCTAAATGGTATTGTGGTCAAATTTAGGGGTGGGGATTATACATTGGTTTTCTAATGATACAAAAACTTGCCTCAATCTGTTTAACCATTTTTAATCAACTCTCCTTTGCTGTGTTTTACTGCCCACACTCATCAGGGACTGGTTCATTAGCACTAACGGTATCATGCCATGTGCTTAAGTGTGTTGAAATGCAAAATATTTTCACAGAAGTCAAATGGCATTACTCATCTCCACTTAGTTTTTATTTCTCCATCAGCCTTACGAGAGATTTATGTCACTTAACCATGATTCCAGAGAAGACATTAGATTAGGGTTAGGTAACTATGTTGATCGGCCTGTTTCATTATTCTTCATCACACGCAAAATAATTAAGAAACAAAAACTTGTCACCACATGCCCTGCACCCACAATCTACCTTCAATTTAACACTAGATCCTTTTAAGTAGCTTGCCATTGCAGTCGTCAACGGTGGGAAATATTTCAAATGCATGATGTTTTGCAACCAGTCCTAGTTATGTTACATAACAAAGGATGTATGGGCAATCCCTTTAGCTCTGGTCATGACTGGTCTTCAAAATAAATCCACAAGAGTCTTTGTCAAAGATTAGATACGAGTCAAAGATAAGACGGTGAGCTTTAAAGACAAGACAAAGACTGATAACAAGTACAGCAGTACGACTTCATATGTAGTTAAACTATCACTGACCACAACCTATCATAAAGGGGGAGGGGGGACAGGTTATCATTAGCCAAACACAAAAAAACAATCCACACATCAGCACTTTGTAATCTCACTCATTATCATGTAGAGTCCCTGGTTCAAACAAAATGAAAGTCTTTTGCAAATTTGATTGTTTTGTCTAAGAAACTGATGTTTTTGGGAGGTTATGTGCCAAACCATTTCTAATTGCTAGGCGACTAGCTGCTCTTTCAGAAAAGTGCTGGTCTTGGTCAAGAAAGAGTCTGTTAATAATACGTGCACCCCCTCTAACATGGTATACCATGGTAACTAGTTAGCTCTAAAGGGATAGCAAGCTGATTTTGTTACCTCTGGACAAAGCAAGACTAGCTGTTTTTCTTTAAGCCCTGATGGTAGCCTCTCAGCACTTTGAACATTACTCTGTGTTTCGTCATATAGTATAGTACAAGCAAATGTTGGAAGGGAAAATCAAAACATTAGCGTACATATTTTTTTTTTACTACAGCAGCATATTGAATCTACAAAGGTATTTCCTGAGCAACAGAAAAGGTTTGTCCAGGTCAAAACCAAAGTTTACATCCAACACTGCGCGGAAAACAGCGGAGCGTTGCACTCACAGGGAAGATTGGATTTAAACATTAGATTTGCCCAAGGCAAACATTTTTAGCATTCAGACAGTTAACATCTGTGGGATTATAAAAAGTATTTTTCTTTTCCCCCTGGGTCTGTGTACAGAACGCTATGTGAGCAAGTCACTTGAGTAATGTCCATAGTGCCATTTCCGATGCTAAGCTAAGTTAGCCAGCTGCTGCCTCTGTCCTGACTCTTGAAAGAAATTGAAAGTGTATATCCTGAAAAGTCAAACTCCTTAAAAAGCAATAACACAAAAGGCCTGAGTGCATGGGGACTGTGTCAAACGTATGCTCTCTGTCATTCATACACACGTCGACAGGATGCAGAGAGTGAGGTTGAAAGTTGCACAGATGCTTTCACACAGTCACCTGCTAATAAAGCCCCTGCGATTGGCTGAGCAGTGCTAAAATCCCCGCCCACACAGTGCTTCAACTGGTTGTATCTATGTCCGTCACACACTCCCTCTCCTGAATGCTACTTTAAGAAGGAGTCTAGCTTTCGCTCGATGTTGGCGAAAGAGTCGTCTCCCATGTAGTCGATCTGGCCTGCTTCCCAGCGCTGCTTCCTTTCCTCTGATGAAACTTTCTGGGGAGGGGAAGCAAAGGGAGCTGCCTGCTCGCTCACATCCTCATGATTGCCCTGCGTGACAGAGAGACAGAGAGGCAGAGAGAGGGAGAGAAAGAGAGAGAGGATGAATGATTCATCACATGGGACAAGAGCAATACTTTATAAGGAGAGGTTTCCCTCAAGTTCAGCCATGCTGAGCTGAACTCTATTCTTAAAAAAAGACACAGTAAGTACCTGCCGACATTTCCTCACAGGACTCAAGGGACAGACACGACATTGTGCAACACACATTTAGCAGATAAGAGCCGAGAATGTTTACAAGATAACATGCCCAGCTCTCATGAAGAAAAAAGAAAGTTTGGCTCCCTACAGCAAACATACACTCGGTCAATTCCAAGACATGAATAACAACAGGGTTTAAAGGAACTAAATAATCATGAAAGATCTCATTTAAAGACAGAATACTCTGGATTGGTCTCCTTATTAATATGTCCACTTCTACCTATTTTTCCTTTGAAAAATCCAGATCCAAAAAAAAACACAAATTTGGAGTGTTAAAGTTGAACTGACAGACAAAAGATGTCTGATGATGAAAAGGAAAAGTCCAAACCCAGACCACTGCAGGGTGTGAGACTTAACTTGTAACATTACTGAGTTAGGTTCTTTGTCTTTCATTCACTCATTAGGTTTCTTAATTAATAATGAACCTAACGTAACAGGCTGATGCTCTCATTGGAAAATGAAGGACAACTTAATGTAGGCCATTTTTGCCTTTATTGGATAGGACAGCCTACGAGAGACAGGAAATGTTGGGATGACATGCAGCAAAGGGCCAGGGTCGGATAACTTCTGTACATGGGGCGCCCAACATAACTGCTGGGCTATGCAGCATCCCATAACTAGAGTTATTTAAAAACAAAAATGAATAACTTGCAAGAACCAACATTTTTAGGTTGACTTGGTTCACTGTAAGATAAGGCAGAGCCAGTGCAGGAAAACGATCATCATGAAGCCACTTGTCAGTGTGACACAAGGTGGCACAGTCTCAGGCAGTTGGATAAAGTTTCAGGTTTTGCCAGTCATCCTTTTTATGACCACAGGTTAGTATTTCATGCCTTGTTGCAACACATAACTTCCGTCTGTAATGTGAAACTGTTGGGAGGCCTGGCACTCTGGTTGTGTCATTAACAAGGCAAAGCACTTTAAAGAATCATTAAACCACTGAGGGGACTGGAAACAAGTAACAACACAACGTTTGCCAACTATCTGGTGTAGAGGAATGTGGAACCGTCCACCTTTCAGTCACCGTGAGAGCTAAAAGCTTTTTTTTTTTTATTCTCAGGTTCAGAGGGAGCAAAACAAAAAAAAAAAAAGCTTTCACATGTGGCATTTTGTAATGACATGCCATGAAAGATTTTAACATTCAGAAGAAAGACAAGAGAGAGGAAAGTACACAAGTGGTTTCAACACAGGCAGGACATGAGGATTACGTAACAGGCTGAACATCACACCACCATCGCCACCACACCTAGAGCCAAACACTTTTCTGTCACTTTCAGTCAACCACTACAAATGGTTACGTACGTCCTCGCTCGAATCGAAGAAGCCGCTGTTGAAGGGAGTCTCTCCGTACGCCTGCTGCAGTAAAGGCACTACGGATTGGGCGTACAGCTGCCACCACATGAGCAGATAGTCCGGGTGCAGTTGGCACAGTTCAGGGGACTGGGAGTGACCTTTCACAACTCCCCTCTGAGTGTCGTAGGAGTGGCTCCATGGCTTCACCTTACCCAGGAAGTGCACCACCTTGGCATTACGGCCGTACCTGTGAAGACACAGATTAGAAAAAAAAAAAGAATAGGCTGAGTTAGAGGCTGAAACAGGCAAATCCACTCTGGTGGTCTAACAACTTATTTGTCAACTTCAAAACGAATTGCTGAATGATGTTGAAGTCAACATTGCTCTATGGAGGGCGTTTTATTAATTCAATATACCCAATTTGACATTAAGTATAAAATCATTCTTTCTTACATCAAAAAAAGATGTAACATGTCAGTGATGTCACCCATTGGTCTCTGAAGAGGCGCTTCAAGCCCAACAATGGCGGTAACCATGTTGGAAATGTTTTCTGCACCTATCTTTTGAATCAATCTAAAAACAGGCAAAGAGCTGGATCTTAAGCGGGCCTTTAGCCTCCAAACAAACAGCTACAACGTCTTCACCTTGGCCTTTAGCCTCCTAACAAAGAGGGCCTTTAGCCTCCAAACAAACAGCTACAACGTCTTCATCCGGGCCTTTAGCCTCCTAGCAAACAGCTACAACGTCTTCACCTTGGCCTTTAGCCTCCTAGCAAACAGCTACAACGTCTTCACCTTGGCCTTTAGCCTCCAAACAAACAGCTACAACGTCTTCATCCGGGCCTTTAGCCTCCTAGCAAACAACTTCAACATGTTCACCTTTGGCTACCTAGCAAAGTGGACCTTTAGCCTCCCAGCAAACAGCTACAACGTCTTCACCTTGGCCTTTAGCCTCCTAGCAAACAGCTACAACGTCTTCACTTTGGCCTTTAGCCTCCTAGCAAACAGCTACAACGTCTTCACCTTGGCCTTTAGCCTCCTAGCAAACAACTTCAACATGTTCACCTTGGCCTTTAGCCTCCTAGCAAACAGCTACAACGTCTTCACCTTGGCCTTTAGCCTCCTAGCAAACAGCTACAACGTCTTCACCTTGGCCTTTAGCCTCCTAGCAAACAGCTACAACGTCTTCACCTTGGCCTTTAGCCTCCTAGCAAACAGCTACAACGTCTTCACCCGGGCCTTTAGCCTCCTAGGAAACAACTTCAACGTCTTCACCCGGGCCTTTAGCCTCCTAGCAAACAACTTCAACGTCTTGACCTTGGCCTTTAGCCTCCTAGCAAACAGCTACAACGTCTTCACCTTGGCCTTTAGCCTCCTAGCAAACAGCTACAACGTCTTCACCCGGGCCTTTAGCCTCCTAGGAAACAACTTCAACGTCTTCACCCGGGCCTTTAGCCTCCTAGCAAACAACTTCAACGTCTTGACCTTGGCCTTTAGCCTCCTAGCAAACAACTTCAACGTCTTCACCCGGGCCTTTAGCCTCCTAGCAAACAGCTACAACGTCTTCACCCGGGCCTTTAGCCTCCTAACAAACAGCAACAAGGTATTAATTGATTCCTACATGTAAAGGAAAAATAAAAAATAATAAAAAATAAATCAACAAAGAAAACGTGTGTTCCAGATGACTGGCCAAGCCTGGTTCTGTATAGGCTGACTCTTCTAATTTGGATCTATCTTTGTGACATTTTAATTGATTATTATAACACCGTGAACAAAACGTTCTCAATAAAACCTGAACAAGGATGGGTGGCAATGTTTTGGAAAACGGGTTGCTGCCATCTTTTGCGATCTGCCCCTAAGCGGTGCTTGTGGGTGGCTCTTGTGACACGGGCCACAGCAACACAGCAATGTCAAAATGACAAATGGGTGTATCTGGATATTATTATTGAGGGCCACATATCACATTTTATCGTCGAGTCACCCTGCGGTCCCTACTCGTAATATCAACTGAACGTCAATTTGATCATGCTGTATGTATGCATCCAAATGCCTGTCTTGATCCTTCAATGCACAGGAGAACACAACCAGAAAGTTTAAAAACGACTCAGGTTTGGGTGCCAATTTCAATGAGTTTCTTTGTTTTTCTGAGGCTGAAGTCCTCCATACAAACCCAAGTTCAATCTGACCTGTGGCTCCTTCCCACATCACCCCCCCCACCCTCTCTCACTCTCTCTCTGATTCCTGACTCTATCCCAGATCATATCTATAAAAAAAAGCATAAAAAGCCCCAGAATAATCCTTTGAAAAAAGTTTTCCTAACTATGTTAGTGTGTATTTTAAAACCTGTGTGTTACTCTGCCTACTCCCATTCTTACTCATAAACGTGACATTTTCCAAACTGTTAACAAAGTAGTTTCCTTCATTAGGCACTGGACCAGGCTTCTTAACAACAACAAAAAAAAGGCACACAATGCACCAGATCTACATTAAAAACAAAAGTGTTCATGTGTAACCACAGTGCGTGTCTCTGATTCTTCTCGTTCAGGTTGTGGCTGAATGTGTGCTGCTCTTGCTGTAAAGTTTCAGCAGCTTCTTGTAATTCAACACCCGGCCACAGATACACACACAAATACACAACCTTTGAACTGACCTTGGCTGAGCTTGTTACTTTCTATGACACAAAACAAACACCCTGAAGTTTTGAAGAAAGCTACAAAACCAGAACAAGTGGCTAAAAATGTAAATCCAAAGACACCCTGGAGGTAGAGATTGGGCTGTGCGATGTGTGTGTGTGTGTGTGTGTGTGTGTGTGTGTGTGTGTGTGTGTGTGTGTGTGTGTGTGTGTGTGTGTGTGTGTGTGTGTGTGTGTGTGTGTGTGTGTAGGTACTGACTGTTTGAAAGCTGGCAGGTAGGAGTAGATGGCGATACTGCTGAGGTTGTAGATGAAGGGAAGGTGTTTGGAAATATCTGCTGTTGCCCAAGTGTTAAAGAAGCTGTTGAGAACCCCCTGATCTCCACCTGCGGGAACAGAGAGACACACACACACAAACAAACAAACAAACAAACAAACAAACAAAACAACAAAAAGAGCTTCATTACAACAACAACAATTAACAAAATACTTTTAGACAAAGTCTCTGTCTAAGAAGAGCAGAGTTAGTGATAGCCACGAGCTCCGATACCCAATCCCTCAAGTTCATACAGTCACACTGCAGTACACACACACACACAGACACACGCACACATTCACGCACACACATACCAAACATTGCCACAGACTGCCACATCCAGTCATAGACCCACAAACAGCTGGCACATGTAGTGACAAAGTGTTAAATGGCAGATAAAGGGCAGGGGTGAGCAGGCAGTGTGAGGACAAGGTTAGACCCAGTCAGGGTTGAAGTTAGGACACAAGTATGAGTGTGTGTGTTTGTGTGTGTGTAATGAGAGAAACGGAGATTGGAAAGAACTTGTGGAGCTTATTATCATTATTATTATTATTATTATTATTTTTATAAGCCCAACAGCTGATAAACATGGAATAGAGTTGTATACTCTAGAATTTGTTCATTCAATAAATCTCTGTTCCAACATCTCATCTGATGACGATTAGGCTCTTGGGTCCAAGGCCAAAATTTCAGCTGCTCCCCAGTGCATCCAGCAAGATATCCGGATAACTGATAACAGATATCCGGGGCCAAAGCCTTCCCCTTCCGTGCAATGGTCATTGTCTACAATCTGGCTAGCAATGTGAGACACGAGAACGAAGTTGGCTTTGAGAGGACGCATCTACAAAGTCTTGTCATGTGAATTCATCGGCAGATCTGTTCTTAACAGACTGATGAAAAGCTCCAACAGAAACTGATGGATCACCTTGTGGTGCATGGCGGAACATGCTAAAACTTTACACAGTGTCTTAGTGTAGCTTTTGAGATGCTAGCGTGGATGTTTCTCATAGCTTTATATAGTTAACCTTACCTTCAAGGGTTTTTACATTACAGTTTACAAAGCGTATTAGTATGTAGTTTGGATATGAGGCAGCCAGCATACGCTACTAAAGCATCAACTCTTAAACTTAACTGTAATGTAATTGAAATTCTGACTCTTAATGCTTTAAAAAAAAATTGCGTGTGAGTGTTAAACTGAACATCAATGCATCTGAAACACATTTAAAAAAAATCTAGGATCACTTTCTCTCTCACTTTGCCTTTGTGTAGTAGATTACAGCGCCTGAACAACGGATGCGTATCCCGTAGCATCTGACTCCTGACACGACTCACCATCGAAGCTGCCATTTTCACCGCAGAACGTGAGCAGCTTCTCGTGCGTCTCATTGGACGGCTTGAAGACGAAAACCCCCGAGTTGAAACAGTCCGGCCAGCCAGGATCTGGCGCTGCAGATAGTTCCTCTCTCTCAAAGAGCTCGTCGATATTCGATAGCACCTGAATGCATTTTAAAACGTATGTTACATTAAGACATACTTTGTGACATCTATCAGTTATTCAACAATAGTAATGACAAAAGGCACGAGTGTGTGGCCTATACATGGTTTCCGGTATTAAATATCAATGCTATTTATTAAGAACATTTAAGTTAACACATGAAAAGAGAATTTTGAGCAATAAATCCACAAAGAAAGAAAGAAAATCTAGACGGTCTTCTTTTTAACAATTAAGGTGATTTTCTGTGACACTTTGTCATACTTTGTAGTGTTGTCAGGTGGGTTTTTTTTTGCTCACCAGTGTGTCAGCGTCCATGAACACACACTTGCTGTATTGTGTGAGAGTCCAGCAGTGCAGTTTGGTGAATGTCACTCCCAGGTCTGGTCGCTTCATCAGGGACAGGTGAGCTGCGTCGCCCGAGTCCATGACATCCACCACACACACCTCGTCATAAATGGAGCTTAGTACTTCTCTACAACGCGAGAGGTCGAATTAAAGTCAGCGTTTACTGCTTATTAGTTCTAATCACCGTCTTAATCATCAGTTTTTATATTGTGTGTTACCTGCAAGGCTCCGCAACGTGAGGTCCAATGAGTGCAACCAGTTTCTTGGTGGTGTTGTGGTTTCGTAACGACTGGCCGAGAACCATCGCTCCCTTGGCGTAGCTGTCGTTTGTGGCCAACGTCACAAAAGCTTGGTCTGATTGGAGACACAGACATCCATCAACCAAAGTGACAAGCATGCTAGTATACAGTTCGTTTTTTTTAAGAGATGCACCGGTTGTGAAATTCAGGGCCGATTCTGAAACCAATAACAGTAGTGATGTTCTTTTTTTGCCACTTCATTTTAATTCTTTGTTTTGGCGTTTTTTTCAAATGAGCTACGTGATTGGATGTATTTTAATTATTGTGAGTGGTCCCTCCCTCCTTTTGAAAAAGTCACTGGAACAAACTGCACGATCCAAATGATCTGAGACTGTGGAGGACTCTTAACACTGCCGACACTTTCTTTCACGTTTGACCAGGAAAATAAAAATCTGAGTTTGTCCAACAGGTGACTCCTCGCCAACATTTAATTGTCGCAACACAACGGATAAATATCGACACATTATTTACCAAGAAGCCAATGTTTGATAATGGGGGAAATATCGGCCAATACCGATGTTTATGAATGCATCCTTACTAATTCATACTGCACAGAGGAAACACATTTGCTTGTCATCATTGCATGTAAGTTCAAGTTAAATCAATACAGTATCTTTTTAAATCAACAATGTGCTGTAGTCATGCTTAATTCCTTTCTGTCTGATCATGTTAAGTCTTGTGACTCTATGACTCTTAGCCTAAATGACTAAAATCAGGTTTTGTTGCTCACCAGATGTCACAAGAGCTCTATCGCTTACAAATAAAGGTATGCAAGATGCTTGCTAAAATAAGCAACCTCAACCTGGGGGGGGGGGGGTGCAATGTCTAAAGGTTTCCATCAGTGTATAACAAACTCAGCTTCAGTACCGTGTTGGGAGAAATCGAGGGACAGATTCTGATCTCCTTTGACAGAGAGGGATTAAGAATTGCCGCAACAGCATCGTCAATCACAAACTGGTTGCTAATAATACTGTCGCCTTGACGGAGCACATGAATACAAATTTCACCCAATGAACCAGAAGCGGTTGGTTAAATTCATCTACAGGCTCTATTGTGAGACATTTAGTGTCTCATGAGATCCTCCCACTCACAATCATGCATATATTAACAACAGCAGGGGGACACACTGTGTTTCTGCATGAGTGAAAGTAGGCCCAGAGCCAGCAGACAGAATTCCTCAAGCTTAGTGTGTGTTGTGTTGAAGGGGCTTCTGGGAAATCTGATCAGAGAGGCAGTGTTACACGGTTGCTAGGGTCTGTGTCGAGGAATTATAAAGTGACTATCAAAAGAGTGTGAGGCCTGTTTGGCCTACGAGGCCTTACAGCAAACATGTGCTGTGTTCCCACAGCTATCTGTGGCTACAGTACACTTAGTCATATGAGCTACACCTCGAGGGCTGATGCTTGTTATTACAATACCTCGATCTAAAGTTATAAATAGTTTATTGTGGTAATGGCTTCGAAAGAGATCACAGATTTTACAATATGATGTAGAGTCATGATCAATCTGGAAACATATCCGCTTATTATGGATTTGAATGTCAGCTGTGTTCAATGTAAAATAAAATGCACATAGATGAATGTAAAAACTCTTCTAAAAGGAGTAATCATTGTTTCCTGTACATATATTTTGAATGATTTTAAACCCTGCCATTTGTCATTGGCCTGTATTTGATGAAATACATTATTTTTTTAAACTGTAACATTTCTCTTTATTTCCTTCTTTCACATTAAACAGATGGTATTACACTTTAAAAGGTGCAACACCACAGGCCTTTGACAGTACTGGAATTAAAAAAAAACAACTTGTAGGCTACACACTGTGGCGCACGTAGGCACTGTAAAAAAATCATCAAGTTAACCACAGACCCTTCAGTAACCCAGGAAGTGAAAAGTATCGTCCTTACAAAATAAAACCGATTATTGGACGTAAAGTAAAGTCGAATTAGAACCGGGGGAAAAGTGTTTGGGATTGTGGAGAACTGCAAATCCAGCTGTGTTTTCCTCAACAGGTAAAATCCTACAACACCAGTATTTCTGCACTGATTGTGTTAGAGCTATAACTTCCTCTACTTTTAAAAGCTAAATGTATACCCAAATAATGTCCTGAATAAATCTATTTATACTCACTTTGCTGTAGCCTAGAATAGAATAGAGCAAATATATCCTACCAGTTAAAAAACAACAACTAATCAAAAGTGTTGTTCAGCATGGGCCTCAATTGTGTAATAGTACAAATGTGACCTTCATGGACTAGTTTGACATTTCAGAGACTATTTACCAAAAGTTGGTTAAGAAGATTGATACTATTCTGTACCTGCATGTCTCTATTATTAATAAACTACAACCAACAGATTACTTTTTTTTTTTTTTTTTTTTGATAAACTAACTGGACAAGGAGATACATGTTGAGGAGCCAAAACAGTAGTAATTTCCCTTGCACAGTGACGCAATTTACAATCGTACTCTGACGTAACTCTGGCATTGTGCACACTTAACAAACCTTTGAAAAAACAGACTGAGACCACAATCTACATGCATGATGTTGCTCTATTATATTGTGGGGTGTTGGCAAACAAATTACAAGAAATTGCAGCAGAGATTTACCGGGAACAATTTCTCACCATCACCTCTGCCAGTCAGATGTGTTACATAGCAACAAAAAAAAATAGTTTTTGTAATACCCAAAGTATTGTGTTTTTATGGGCAGATAATGATTTTTCTCAAATTATTTGCATTTAAATCCAAGATCAGTGTAAACATTAGGCCTTATAGGCTATTTGAGTGGAGTAGGCCAACAGGTTTAATGTAACTTTTGAGTAAGTTACCTCTTGGAATTTTTTTTTGTGTACTCTTGGTACAACTTTGTCCAACTTTGAAAATTTTAACCGGATGTCCTCTTTTATTTTAAGACAGCTTTACGGTGGTCCAACCCGCTGCAGCGACCCATCAAATCAACCCCCATCAGAAGCCTTAAATAAGCACAGCGCGTACATAACTGATAAACAAACATTGCATTACGTATTGACTCATATCTCTCTAGAAGAAAACTGTTTTGATATTTGCAGCTGGATGTTTCTGCAGCGTTCATAATCATAAGGCTAAATTCGCGATATTCCGTGAGAACGGGGCGGTTCGCGCAGCCCCGGTCCGGTCCGCAGCAGGCGTGTCCCGGTGTCAGTGTGGCGGGCTGTGAGTGTCACAGAAGCCCCGGTGTTTCTTACCCGACATGTCGCGCTGAGTTGAGTCCACCCGGGAAGCGGGGGTCGTGATGGGGCAGACGGAGAGCTTGCACTGCGTAGAGCAGAGCTTCAGCAGCTGGGAGCAGTCCAACACAGGAATCAAGCCCCACATTTTCCGGGTCATGTGACCAGTGATGGTTGACACGCCCCCCCCCTGTTTTTTTGTATCTCAAATTTAACTTCATTATTTTTTGATGGGTGAAATAAAAAATTGTCACCATAATACTGTAACTTACTCTACTTTAATAAGTATTAGCTTTACTGGGAATCAAAAGTGAAAGTATATAGGTCTTAAAAAAAAAAAAAATCCTTTTAAAGATTGAACGTCTCATAAGATGTGGTCAAATTGTGGATGCACTGATTGATGAACAATCATTAATGTTGCACCTTTACTCATGATAAGTTAAAGTAGACCTTTTGGCATGGAGCTTAAAGATTTAAACTATAAAAATCTATAAAAACAACAAAGATACTTGATAAGATGTTATATATTTTTATGATTAGCATGGCTTTCAGGTAGTTTGAGTACAGTAAAAAGATCAAAATATTTACCTCTATAATGCAGTGGCACTTGCCCAAATGCAAGTTCCAAGTATTGAATACAAGGGGATGAATATGTCTGTGTTTTAACATTTAAATCTAAAATGAGAAACATGTAACATTGCATCATAAACTAAGATTAAGTTGATAAAATGAGACAAGCATGGTCTCGGTTTTTACAGCAATTTATAAGCCAAGGTACAGTGCTAAATATAATCTGTGTGTGTGTTGTTTGCTTTAGTTTATGGAACATATTGCAACATGTCATCTGCAGGATGACTTTCACTACACTGGTGTGCTTTCCTAGAGAAAATAAGATCGTCTGCAGCCCACAGCAGCTTGGCACAATGCTGCCTCTGAGTGGTCATGGCTTCACATCACAAGCTGAAAGAAGCATTAAAGCCGCACCAATCACAGACATGCTTACTGGTGTGGGCTATAGGGACAAATGTGCCTTCAACCAGGTGTTGCTGCACACAATATAAACAAGTAAAGATTAACATAAAGTGTGTGTAAGCATACCTGGCCAATAAATCTGATTCGGATAGATGTGTGAGAGGAAATAAAAAAAATATATCTTCAACTTTCAACTTTATTGTCCCCAAAGGAAAATGTGCTTTGCAGTCAGGTAAAACTCTAAAATGTAATAGGCACATAAAACATTAAAATACAGAAGTGTGTTAAGGGAAAAGTGAAAGTAAAAAAAGTCAGACATAGAGGAGAGGAAAATTCTTCATACTGGGTCCTTATATAAAATTGAGTGGGGTGATGGCACGAGTGTTAAAATAATGTTTCATCTTTTTGGATCTATATCTCCTTCCAGATAGGAGCTCAAATTCACTGTGGAGAGGCTACCAATTTCTTCTTCTTTTGTCCCTAAACAGACTATGTTAACTGTTCTGTAGAAGGGATGAATGAGCTGTGCAACCTTTACCTGTTGCTGATGAAGAGAGAACAATGATTTTTTACAAACAAAGTATGCTTTTCTGTTTATCTGGTTTTCTTTTAGTTCTAGAGCTGTCCTGCGCATGTGCCCATAATCTTCCAGTGAATTATGCAGGAGGCTTATGAGAAAGTATTTTGGCCAGCTGTTTCAGTTTTACAGTACACCAACAACTGATCCAGGCTCAGGGTCCATCATCAAAACATGTAGCTGGTGGACATCAATAGTTGGAGGTGGAGCGCTTGCCTGAGATCAGCTATGAAAAGGAGAGGGTAACCTGAGAGCCGCTCAGACTCCCTGAGTGAAACTGGGCCGATCAGGTGTCTGAAGAAGAAGACCTGATGAGGACAGAGGAAGATGTAGGCTGAACTTGTGTTGATTCAGAGGCAAAATGAAGATCAGGTGGAACAAGATGTCTCAAGTTTGTTTGTCTAGGTGAAGAGAAAAACCATTTGAGAAGTCCTGTGTTTTGGATTTGGCTGATTTTCGTCAGATGGGCCTGTCCTCTTGAGCAGAGTTAGAAGTGAAAGGAGCGGACAAGAAGAAGAAGAGGCGAGGAAAAGAAAGGAGTTAGAAGAGAGGGAAAAGGGTTAATATAAAATGAGAGAAGTGAAAAGGAGTGGCTGAAAACGTGAATAAGGAGGAAAGAGGCCCAAAACTACTCTGCAACAAGCTGATTTTCTTCTTTGGATTGGCCCAGCTCTGGACTCTGAGCACTTCAGCCTGCCTGGGACTGAATGTAAGCTCCTTACTTCTGTTGTTTCCTTACATAATAGTTTGTAGCCTATATCTCAAACACAGGCTAACTTTCCAGCTAAATGTAAAGCTTGCTATCTCCAATATAACTGTAGCTATGAAAAATGTTACCTCGAGGTTGCCTGGCCCAAAGACACAGGAGGGCAAATAAAACATAATCATTCTCCAAAGGATTTCTATGTGTTGGAATATGAGTGAACGCAGTGGTAAAGTGTCGTTGTTGCTGTGAAGTAATGCAGTTTACTCCAAAGTGATGCAGTTGGCTTTGTGCCTCAGGTTACAGGGCATTGTGTGGCAGTGAGGCACACCATGCAGGCAAACACTAGCCTCATGTTTTAAACATGTTTGAAAGACATGCAAAGTACGATTAGGGCCAGTTAAAAAAAAAACTAAACGTGAGGAATGGCAATGTGACACTACAAAAAGTTACTTCACGGCTACTCTAAATTGTTTCTTCAATATTTAACAGGATGAGACAGTGTAGGTTAAGTTTTTAATTTACATTTAGTTAAAACATTTATAATCATATACACATTTCGTCTAATTATTAGCCAACAATATTTCCCCTCAGCTGAACTTGAAGTGCAACATTTACTTGTCAGTATATGAAAGGGAAAGGGACAATGCTCTTGTTTTATTTGTTGCAGCCTTCAAATTAATTCATTGAATATTGTAAAATCCAAATGGTGAATGTAAAATCAAATTTGTGAGCAATTTTTTTACTCAAAGACTATATTATTGTAGTTTTACCTACACTTAACAGGTAGGCTATGTCAAAGAAGAGATTGTAGTTATCTAATTGTAGAACTGGAACAATAAGTACAGTGTTGAACCACCTGCCTGACTCTAAGTGGATGTGGGGAAAAAAAAAAAATAAGTAAGCCAGCTAAAGCAGCTGGAAATAAGCTAACAACAACTGTTACTAGCATCACAATCATGCATCTAGATTTGTATATTTGGTGAGGTTAGCTTAGCATGAAGAAGACAGTGGGAAGCCACTCTGTTATCTGCCAAAGAGAACCTCAAAAAGCTCAGAAATGATTACACATTACATATTTAATGAAAAAAAAACGACAAGGATGTTGTTTTAGGGGCGCTGTGCAGGGTTAGATCCGTGGCAGGAACACTTGCCAGGCAGCAAATGAATTAAGAGTGTGAAGCAGAAATGCTTCAAATCTCCAGGAAAGCTAGCCAAAGCTGCCATAAATACACTAATTACAATTGTTACTAGCATCACAAGGAAAGGCAAGTTTATTTATACATCACATTTTAGCAACAAGGCAATGTTAACTAAAAAAAAGTTACCCAAGGCGATGACAGCACAATCATTCATCTACATCTGATATGCATACATTTACATGGTAAGCATGGCTTTGCATGAAGAAACCATTGGGAAAGATAGCCACTGTGTTCCAAAATCTGCCAACCAGTGACAGGTTGTGGTTTTCACGGAGCTGTGGGTAGGGTTATGTCCTTGGCAGGATAAGGAGAAGATATAGCACTGTGTGTGAGTAACTTGAAGTACAAGTTTGTCTTTCAGTTCAGCCAAAACCACAATCATTTTCTTAACCTTACACAAAAGATTATTCGGAACTCAAACTTATCCAAATAAAAAGTAGCTAAGGTTTAATCTTAGGCCTTCCATGATGATATTAGAATATTTGTGCTAAGCTCAGCTAACTATATCCAGGTTGTTACTTAATATTTTGCACACACACATCTGAAAGTGGTTACAGTCTTCTCATTTAACGCTTGACAAGAAAGCAGATATTCCCTTTAACTGTAAATAGAAAGGACTAAGTTCAACAGTGCTTTGTGCTTGATAAGAGGTCAGTGCTCATAAAAAAGACAGTTTAAAGGCCCTCTCCGTCTGGTAGGTTTAACTCAGGGCAAAAAAATAGCACGAGAACATCACTTGCTGCCAAAATGTGGATATTAAAGGGGATGCTTGCCAAAAAATATTTTATATCTGTTTTTTATGCTATTTCCACTACAGGTGCATTGTTAGTTAGATATGTGCTTTAAATCAGTTGAGCAGAAGAGACAAACCTATGACTATAGACAATAACATGATGACACAGCTGAGGTGTTAAATGTTAACTGTCAGATTACACCTGTCCCAGGGTCCAGGCAGGCCAAAGGTCCTCTCTGTGCCACTCTCGACTGACTCCTCCTTGAAGAGATAACCAGCTCTCTCGACTCTCCAGGATCCTGCCTCCGCAAAGCCCTGGTCTCAAGCCTGGAAGACTAGACTTCGGCAGCCAGTGCAGAGGGATCCACACCGACGAGGCTTTTATCTCAAGACAGGGCTTACAGGGGTACACACAGGATCTTATGAAGGTACTTGTCTCTGTTTTGTTCCTTTCTTTGTCATCATCTCAAGTAAAGACACACAGGGATTTCTTTTTGTTAAGGGCAGAGACTTTGTTTTTTCAATGAGGAACCTAAGGTGTGTGAAAGTGCTTACGTGTGTGAATACCTGGTGCAAGACAAGTCACAAGGCTTCCCTTGACTGATTCCAGCAAATAACCTGACACTTCCTAATTGTTCTTCTGTTTTTATCGCACCTCTATTTACAAAACCTTGCTTTCATTATTTATGTGCCTGAAGATGTAATTTATTCTACTCATTGCGTGGTAAACCTATGCCGTGGTTGCTAATGTGTATTGTTTTATTGCTCAGTCTTGCCAAACCATCTTGTATTTGTGTGGCTGTTTCAGGTACACTAAGCACTAGCCACTATGGAGAACCACATCACACAGATCTCCCGAGAGAACCTGGAGGATCTCAGAGATGCCTTTAATAAAATAGGTCAGTTTTCATACACACACACACACACACACACGCACATACACACTAACATGACCCTGCAGCTGTATTGATGGACCTTTTGACATAAGTATGAGTTTTATATCTGTCCATATAGTTTGGCTCTTATGTAAGGTATTTTTATAGCTTGGGTACTCGAGTACTTTGTGTCTGAGGTGTTTTGAAATGGAAAAATAAGCTAAGACGTTGCCCGATTTTATCAGTTCATAATCATAAGGGTACAATAACAAGATGCTGAAAGCAAATAAATCAAGATAACAGGTACCAAAGATAAAGAGGGGAAGTAGGAGAGAGAGTAATTGTGTTATGTAAGAAAGTCACATGTTAACACTTAATTTTACTGGTTTTACTTGTAACATGAATTTTACTGAATATAAAGGCTTATATCGTTATCGGGACTGGTTTCATACAATTATCAAATCACTGCTGCCAAATATCAATATTTTGTTAAAGAAATGCAGCACTGTAACGATACACAACTGACAAAACATTACGTAATATAACACAATGTAACGAAACATAACGTAACGAAACATAACGTAACGAAACATAACGGAATGTAACATAACGTAACAAAACATAACGTAACAAAACATAACGTAACAAAACATAACGGAACGGAACATAACGGAACGGAACATAACGTAACGAAACATAACGTAACAAAACATAACGGAACGAAACATAACGGAATGTAACATAACGTAACAAAACATAACGTAACAAAACATAACGGAACGAAACATAACGGAATGTAACATAACGTAACAAAACATAACGTAACAAAACATAACGTAACAAAACATAACGGAACGGAACATAATGAAACATAATGTAAAGAAACATAACGTAATGTAACATAACATCACAAAACATACTGTAACGAAACATAACGTAACAAAACATAACGTAACGGAACATAATGTAACATAACGTAACAAAACATAACGTAACAAAACATAACGTAACAAAACATAACGGAACGGAACATAACGGAACGGAACATAACGTAACAAAACATAACGTAACAAAACATAACGGAGCGGAACATAACGGAACGGAACATAACGGAACGGAACATAACGGAATGTAACATAACGTAACAAAACATAACGTAACAAAACATAACGTAACAAAACATAACGGAACGGAACATAATGAAACATAATGTAAAGAAACATAACGTAATGTAACATAACATCACAAAACATACTGTAACAAAACATAACGTAACAAAACATAACGTAACAAAACATAACGTAACAAAACATAACGTAACAAAACATAACGTAACTAAACATAACGTAATGAAACATAATATAATGAAACATAATGTAACGAAACATAACTAAAGAAACATAACGTAACAAAACATAACGTCATGTAACATAACATAACGAAACATAACGTAACAAAACATAAAGAACGTAAAGAAACATAACATAACGTAATGTAACGTAATATAATGAAACATAATAAACCCAATATACAATAACTTATTAACTGGACTCTGCTGTAATTAAAGCACTAATCTAATAAACGTGGTCAACATTCCCTATATATCTGGACCAAATGACTCAGTTGCTTCCTGGAGACAAAAAAAGAAATCATTAGATGATAACAAAACGGTTAAAAAAGCATTACCAGGATTATGTTTGTGCATGCTTTTATCACTTTTGTTCTTTATTAACCAATATTTACTTGGCTCATTGGTTTCAGATTATATTTGTGAAGCAAATTGACTCTTAACATCTTTGTGTGCATTTCTTTGTGTGTCTATTTGGGTTCAGATATTGATAACAGCGGCTTTGTGAGTGACTTTGAGCTTCAGGAGCTGTTCAGAGAGGCAAGCTTCTCCCTGCCGGGGTACAAGGTGCGAGAGCTCATTGAGACCTTCATTGCCGGAGACACCAACAAGGACGGGAAGATCAGCTTTGAGGAATTTGTTTCTGTGAGCCCTCTTAAAAATATCAGTTAATTTTATGGGCTGGATGTGCTTCTTCAGTTGACACAAAGTAACACAGCTTGTCCATGCTCAGGTCTATCAAGAGCTGAAGAGCAAAGAGTTAAGTGAGTCGTTTAGGAAAACCATCACAAGAAGGGATGGGATCCGCTCCTTTGGAGGAACTTCACAAATCTCCAGCGAGGGAACGCAGCACTCCTATGCTGGTGAGAGACAGTATTCACTGTGTTTGTTAAGGTCTGTCCATTGACTGTTTATAAAAAGCGCACATAGCAACAGTGACCAGTGTCACCCCTTAGTTTATGGACTGCCATTTGGGGTTTGGCATTTTGTCCATCCCCATCTTGTTTTCTTGGAGTCAGAAGAGACAATATTTGGATAAATGTTTGAAGCTGGAGGGAAGTGCAGGTTAGAAAATAAGTTATCAGCTAGCACAGGTTTGATCAAGAAAGTACCTCTTTCTTCATGTCTAATTCATGACATGTGCAATGGCAACTAGCAAGCTATTATAGCTAAAGAAAAAAAACAAGCAAACAGCTAAATGTACTGACCCAAAAAGTTGAACCAACCATTCTTACAGTGTCTTATTTATTACAGGTTTGAGGGACTTTGGGAGATGCATTTTGCACAACTTACAGTTTTTTGTTCATATATTGTTTTCTTTCTATTTATTGATAATTTCTCGATTAACAGATTAACCTTTTTGCTTGTTATTTGGCTCTTAATCTGCTTTTTCACAAAATGTGTGTGTTTGTTTAGATGAGGAGAAAGTGGCATTTGTGAACTGGATAAACAAAGCTTTGGCAAAAGATCCAGACTGCCAACATCTACTGCCCATGAACCCTGACGATGGGAGCCTCTTTGCCTCTGTCCGTGATGGCATCCTGTTATGGTAACACACACACACACACACACACACACACACACACACACACACACACACACACATGCACATGCACAAGCACACACACACTAATTCAAGCATTCATACAGTATACCTACAGTGTGTTTATGTTTATTAATAATTTTGTTTATAAGTTTCTGCACCTTAAACATCACATAGTACTGTTTTTTTTTGGTAACTTTGAGGAATCAAACCTACATCTCTCGCAAATGTCAATGATTTTCCTTCGTTTTTTTAAAATCACAATGTTGGCCTGCGCTTACACAAGAAATGACAATGACAAGCGAGATCTCTTTTCTGCTGCAACAGGTTAAAGCAGGAATGGCGTGATCCCGTTTTATTGTAGTTTTTATAGTCGTTTTTATAGTTGTTCACTCCGCCTCCTTACTCACTTTTAATCTCACCGAGGGTTTCACCACGTGACAGTGCACATTTCACAATGGCTGTTGCACTGACTAATCTAAGATTATACTCATACTGAAATGACATTACACACTCAGCGCTCAGTTTTCTTTAAGCTCACACTCACAATGTTGTCTTTCAGCAAAATGATCAACCTGTCAATGCCTGACACCATTGATGAAAGAGTAATCAACACTAAGAAGCTCACTACCTTCAAGATGACAGTGAGTTGTATGGTTTCTCTCAACACTAAATATAAAAGACATTTGTTGTTACATTTTAAACCCTCACAGACAGTTCATATTATGATTCAAGGAAATAAGCATCTGTTAAGATTGTATCAGCAAGTGGAAGATCAGTTTTGCAAATTTGTTTGGTTTCTTTCTTAAGATGAGATGATTGATCGCCACCTCTCTCATTAAACCATTAAGCTTTGCTGTTGTAGCTTAGCATAAGGGCTGTTGACAAATAGAAACAGCTAGCCTTGTTATGTCCAGAGATGTACAGCCCACCCTCGACCTCACAGAAAACACATCATAGTTTTATGGGGAGCAACTTTTGCAGTCTTGTCGTCACTGCGAGGTTGCTTGGCAACAAGTGCTACATCCAGACATGACTTAGTTCTTGCGAGTCCTCCCAAGAAATATAGTAGCTAGGTAAATAGGTATATTTGGACGGAGTTAGGCTAGCTGTTTCCCTTTGTTCCCACAGCTTTCATCTCTACAAATCTTCGTAAGAGCATAAAAGCATAAATCTCGTCTGAAGTCCTTGTCCTAAAAATATTTTTGTCACAATAAAAAAGGGAGGAGTAACCCACTAGATGCTTACACATAATGAATTATACTGTATAAAGGTGATGTAAAAAAATACAGACCTTTTCATTTAGATCTGTAAAACAAAAGATAGGTCATAAAATAATGTTTGAAAAACGTGTCATATATTAACTTTTAAGTGCATTCTTCCTCTTCGTGATGTTTCATATCACATGATTTTTTTAATTGCCTCAGTTGAAAATGAAAGAAAAAAAAACATATCCTTATGATCTGGAGCATTTTGTGTGCCACATTTGATTCTAATAACCGCCAGAACAGAGCATTATTAATCGATGTTGTTTAGCTTTAAAAATTGTGGCTTTGAGTTACAAAAAATATGTTATGATAAGCACTTTGTCTGCATTTGTAGGAGAATCTGGTCCTGGCTTTAAACTCTGCCTCTGCAATCGGCTGCACCGTGGTGAGCATTGACGCCCTTGGTCTGATGGCTGGGAAACCCCATCTGGTCCTTGGACTCTTCTGGCAGATTATCAAAGCTGGTCTTTTTGCTGATATAGAAATCAGCAGGAACGAAGGTCAGGACACATACACACACACACACACACACGCACACACACACACACACACACACACACACACACACACACACATACACACACATATGCATGCACAAACACACACAGTAACTTCAGAGATACTCAGAGATTAGATTTATTTGAAGCTAATGAAGAAGTTTAGACCTGAATCTGTAAAAATGTGTTTGTACTAAACAACAGTTTATTTAATTACTGACTTGTTCTTCAGGTCTGATCAGCCTCCTGGCAGATGGGGAACAGCTGGAACGTCTCATGTCTCTTTCCCCCGAGGAGCTGTTGCTTCGCTGGGTCAATTATCACCTGCGCAATGCAGGAACAAAAACCATCAATAACTTCAGCGAAGATATTAAGGTCCTCTTCAGAACACAACACACACACACCCAATCGCCCACACAACTACACGTTTAAATGAGTGTAACCCCTTCTCCTGAATTGTACCCCTGTAGGACTCCAGGGCCTACTTCTACCTGATGGACCAGATTGCAAAACAGGAAGAGCTTGAAATGAAAAGGCGCATCAAAATTGATATGAGTGGCCTCAATGTGAGTTTGTTTTTTTGTGTATTTTTTTAAGTCACTGTGAGATTTGTAAGAAAATCTATCAGGGTATCAGGGCGCAGATTGCCTAGTTCTGAGGTCCAACCTCATCTACAGAGGTTATAGGTTAAGGTCCTCTAAGCGGCTCCTTTCTAGCATATCTTCACCACTGTCTCGCCCCACTTTCCTACTCAATCCACAGTCCTATCAAATAAAGACTAAACACTCACATTAGAGGTTTTAAAAACAAAAAGTGAGAAATGTGACAGGATGTGAATTTTTCCTTTTCAAACTTTACATTCCGATGTACGGAAGTGGACATGCATCCATACATTTTATTTACTCTCTTTTCCTGTAATAATGAGTAAAGTCAGGTTGTGTCCTGGAGATGTCAACATATTTATCTCGTACAGACTTAAAAGAAAAAGTAAACAAACATAGAAATGCGCTTAGCTTACCTCATTAGTGTGGGCAATGCAGCATGGCATGAATCGGGTCTATCACAGTGGCCAGACTATTGTTTCATTTTCTAGAAAATTATCCAGCTCAGAGAAAAGAAGCTTTGTTATGTTGATATTTTTCTCTTTATCACGAGATAAAGAGAAAAATAAGTTGAGACTTTTTGATGAACCGCTGAAATGAGCTGGTTTTCAACTAAAACTGAAATAAATAAAATGCACGGATGCATGACTGTTTAGGGCTTCTGTAAAGATATATAATCATTCTTATCATACTAATTGATGTACCTATTGTGTAAGAGTAAGTACATTTTCAAGCATGTGGTGACTGCACTGGACATGTACATTTGAGTCTCATTTATATGTATTTGAAGGTGCGTGATTTGGACAAAAGGGCGGAGCTGATGCTGCAGCAGGCGGCGCGGCTGGACTGCAGACAGTTTGTCTCCCCACATGACGTCACATCTGGAAACAGCAAACTCAACATGGCTTTTGTAGCCAACCTGTACAACATGCATCCGGCTATGGAGAAGGTTCACATGCACAACGGCCTGCAGAATGCACACTTAGAGGGTGAGGCATGAACACAACACATTGCATAAGGCTTCATCTGCATACTCGCATGGTCTTAAGGTTGTTTATGGCTTCTGCATTGACTCAAGAGTAAAATTCAGTAATAGTATTCAGACATGTATGCACAACACTCAGTCCACATTGTGTAGAATTGTGAAGATAGAGGTCATAGACCAATAAACAGTGCAAGATATAAATGTTTCAGGGTAAATGTTTATGGCTACCACACATTATGGTAGCCATAAATCTGTCCTGTATGATTAACTTAAAACATTCCTATCAGGTGACTGTAACCGTGGGAACAGCTGTCAGACAACGTGTTGTTGTTATGTTCATCATTTCATATGAACCATTTCGTTACAGCTGAGACCAAAGAAGAGAAAACATTCAGGAACTGGATGAACTCTCTGGGCGTTTCTCCATACGTCAACTACCTGTACAGGTAAACCATGAGTTAAGACATCAGTGTGAATGAGCCTTATCAAGGGAGGGGACAGATGCTTTATATTCCTACAGTGTCAGTTACCTTTTCATATCTTATGGCTGCCCCGTATATAAACAGGACAAGTGTCTGAGTTTTAATTCTCTATAAACATAACTTTTATTAATTATGTATTTTATGACACTGTGTATGCGATGTAAAAACACATACAATCACTTTGTTTGAAACATACCTTTCATTTCTAAGTTTACTAATACACACTCTACTTGTGCACATTGAAAATATTAGGGGTGGATTCAGGGGGGTGGCTTGGGCCCCCCTTGAATTCTGATTGGCACCTCCCCAAATTCCTGATCTGTGATTGGCTAATTGCCCTGTCAGAGGTGGCACTTGTGCTCCTATAACTATGTTGGCTGTGTTGCAACAGGCTGCTTGAAGCTTTCTTTGTGTTTTAATGTTGCATGTTTCCATTTGGTATTGATTGTCAATTCTGACTTTTTGAGTCCTTTAAGAATGAAGTTTGGAAGATTTAAAAGTGTTTTCAGAGTTGATACTCTGCAGTGTTACTTTTTTAAAGATTTAAAAAATATATATATACACAAGAATAAAACATATATTTTGGGTACTTCAATGTTTGCAGTTAAAATAGATTTGTTGGGGAGATAGAAAGGCTAAATAATTGCTATTTGGTGCTCCGGTTGAATCAGCCCTGTCAAAAAGTGGAGTAAGAAGTCATAACAAAAATCTTTATTTGTTGAACCTGCCTGAATATTTATAGGTTTCATAGAATTAGTTCATTCTTTCTTCATGTTGATTTGTAACAAATTAAATTAAACTTAGGGAGAGACAGCTAGGTAAATATCTCCTATTTTTCCAGACTTATCATTTGAATTGTATGTTTTTTATATTCTCCTCTTACAAAAGGTTTTTGCAATAGTAACACTGGGTTGAATGTCCCTTATTCCTCTCTATTTTCTCTTCAACAGCGACCTGATTGATGGTTTGATAATCCTGCAGCTCTATGAGAAGGTTAATGTGCCTGTAAACTGGAAGAGAGTCAACATGCCGCCCTATCCTTACCTGGGGGCCAATATGAAGAAGGTGTGTGTGTGAATGTGTGCACAGCTGGTGAGCACAGAAAAAAAAAGAGTTGGTAAATAAAAGAGTTGTAACGCTGTTTTTCTTTTTTACTTTCTTAGTTGGAGAACTGTAACTATGCTGTGAGTCTGGGGAGGGATGTGGCTCACTTCTCTCTGGTCGGCATCGGAGGACAAAACCTGAATGAGGGGAGTCCGATGCACACTCTGGCGCTGCTATGGCAGCTGATGAGGAGGTACATACTTTGTCTCTTGATGTTGTTTATTGTTTTGGAAAGACAGTCTGTCTACTTTTGATTTTTTATAGTTATGTTTTAGATCTGAGTTCAGCTTGAGCAGTCTTAGCTTTCTTTCTTGGATGCTCTCCTGCAGGTACACAGTGCGTGTCTTATCAGACCTGGGTGATGGAGAGAAGGTTAAAGATGAGATCATCATCAATTGGGTCAACACCACCTTGGGCCAGAAACACAAGGACACACAGATCAGCAGCTTCAAGGTGTGTGTGAGAGCATGTTTTATTTAAAGTAAACACAAGACAGAATTTGTATGTGACCCTATTCCGCTGTTTACTGCAGGACCTTCGGATCAGCACCAGCCTGCCAGTGATTGACCTGATCGACGTCATCGCCCCCGGCAACGTCAGGTGGGACATGGTGAACAGAGGAGAGAGAGGGATGCTGAAGCCAGCCGATAAACTCGAGAACGCCAAGTAAGGAAACCACACTTCACATTGTGTTTGGATTTTGTCACCAGATCATTATTTTCTAAATCTTCTCCCCTCTCGTTCCTCACTCAGGTATGCAATCTCATTGGCCCGTAAGATTGGAGCGCGTGTCTACGCCCAGCCAGACGATTTGGTGGAAGTGAATCCCAAGATGGTGCTGACGCTGTTCGCCTCTCTCATGGGCCACGGTTTGAAAAAGGTCAACGCGAAACACTAAAAACAGAGATCAACAAACCACCAGGAACCAACAACCAATAAACATCTTGTTTCCATTCCCGGTTTCCCCTCCTCTTTTTCTCAACGCTGTATTTCCTTTTCTTTGACCTTAAACCTTGCTTTGATCACCTCACAGAGCAGGACAATCCTTTGTTCACTCTAATTTTCTTCTTTTTTTCTTTTTTTTCATGAATACAATAAGCCTGCCTAACAACTTTGACTGCACTTGTGATTTCCCAGAACAAGCTCCTAATTGTTCTCTTGTTTTAATATATTTAATAACGCGTAAAATATATTGATATATTGACTCGTTGTGCCGTAAGACCAGAAAAGGCAACACAGCAGAAGAAAAAACAAAATACCTTATGAGTGTAAATGTTTTGCATTGAATGTTGCTTTTTGATTATTAAAAAAAGAATGCATTAAAAGTATTGCCTTGTGTGTATATTGTCTCTCTTTGAGAAAGTGTTAATTAAAACATCTTTAAGTGAATCAGTGTGTCATTAATGTAAAGAGTAAACTGTAAAAATCTGTTCTTTGAAGGGACTGCATCAGTGAAGTTAGAAAGTAAAACCCTCACATATAGAGTATTATTTCACTCCTCATGTATTAATGAGGACAGTTTTATACTTTCAATCCAAGACATTTATCTTAAATATTTATTTTTATTGACTTTATTGTATTTTAAGATTAAGATAATCAATCCTACATTAAATTGTCACCACCAAATACAGCATGAAAGCTATACTTTCTATCATTAATAGGCTTATGACTAATAGAATACCTTTTTTTCTGCACGGTGAGGACAAAGATAAAGATAAAGATAAACTTTACTGATTTCCCATGGGGGAATTTTTTGTGTTACAACAGCTCTAGAAAACAGGAAGCAGGAATATAATTATTAAAAACAACAAGAAGTTAAAAATCAAACATATTTACATCTGTTAAACAAGGTGTAAAAAAAATAATAGAATAATACAAGGTATTTACACTTCCACTTGTGACATGTACTTACAGAGAAAATAAGCATATTTGGATCAACAAATTTTCTAAATACTTGAATTGAATAATATACAATAGTATTTAGACTTTTACTTAACTTCCTGAACCACAGTTTAACTGTTTTTACTAAGTATTTCGCTTATTATCAGCAAGGGGGAGCAGTTTCGCATTTCGCGTTTCCCTGTAGGTAGGTATGACCCTCGGTTGTTGCCGTATGAAAACAAAAAAAAAACGTCATTTTGGAGCGAAAGTTTTCGAAACGCTTGACAGCCAGGATGGGATACGACTCTTGGAGGAGTGTGCTAATTAAAACAGCGAGAATTGTCATTCATTTTGTGTGTTGAAGAAGTTATTCCCATATCGACACAAAGGAGCTGCAGTAAAAAATAAAATAAAATAAAAAAAATGGAAGGACTTGAAATGTCTGCGATGATACCAGCTCTGCAGGAGCTAGCGAGGTGAGTAACATGCTAAGTTTTTAGCAGCAAGCATGACTCAGAATAAATGCTTAACTTTCTCTCTGCATGCACAAACCACTTGGTGAGATATTTGAATATATATGTGTTCATAAATAACATTAAACTGTGTTGGTTTTTGCAGTGCCGGCGCTGCAGAGTACGAGCAGGCGGTGCAGAAACCTCGACAGATCCTGTGTCAGTTCATCGACAGGATACTGACTGATGTAGATGTCGGTAAGTCAGCCACACATTTCACAAGGTGGACACAAAGACTCAAACTCCATGTGTTAAAGTTTGCGGCTGCTGTCACATCCATGTGGGGTTTGTTTTCATGGTCACATCAGATAAATGAAAACATGATTTTGTCTTAATATTGTTTTGATCCATTCCTCCTCTTATCTATGCAGTGTTCAGTGTATACACATATATTTATATTCTGTGTGAAAAGGTTGACTTTATTGCTTTAATTATACCAATAAAAAATATGATATTGTCATTATTACAGCTGTTCATTGTTCCTAAATTAAGTGAAAGTCTGTATTCTTATTTTTTGGGGATACATTTGAATATTAGATTATGTTGATTATTATTGTTTACATTTATATGAGTTATTTCCATTCGTTTATTTTTTTTTGCTACTTGGGGGCGTATGGGTGGAGACTGTCGTACATTGGGTGTGTGTCTATATAGCCAGGTAGCCAGGTGAGACTCAGGTAGGCACCTAATGGGTGAATGTTTTTTTTTTTTTTAGCCAGGACGCAATGGCAGGATGACAGGGCAAAAGAGACAGCAGCGTTTTTTTTGTTGTTGTTTGTTGCCTGCTTGATGTCTCTGGGTAAAATAAACCACCCTAAAACCTTCAAGCATCACCTGGACACTTATTAATATATCCTGCGTAAAGATTCGCCCTCTAGGTGCCTCAGTGGCTTTATTATGAGTTTGTGTTAAGTTTATAATTTGTTTGGAATTTTTGTTATTTATAGACTATAGATATCGCCACTACAGTCATGTCAAATAATTATGCTCTAAAAATAATACATCACTTTTAGGCTTGAGAAGTTGTAAAGGGCTTTTGAAAATCTTCTTTTTTTGTGTGTTTCTCCAGTTGCTCTAGGGCTGAATAAGAAGTCCAGCTCAGAGCCAGCTTGTGTGATGCTTCTGGATTTTGTGCAGCATATTATCAAATCCTCCTCTCTGATGTTTGCCAATCCCTCCTGCCAGCCTGCCGAGTACCCGGACACTACTCAGAGCTGTACTGGTATGAGATGCTTTTTAAAAGCTGCATCATCAAAAGTGTCTTTTTTAGATTGAAAAAGTGTTTTAGTATTTTGCGCTTTTCCGATGTCCTCTTATTCCTCTCTTTATTCAGACTTCGGTAAGTGGGTGGCGGTGCGTTTGCTCCGTGTGGCAGCAGCTCCAGACTGTGACGTCATCCACGGGCGGGTCTCTGCTGTGTTGGGCTCTTTACTTCACACTCTGCGAGCCAGGGTGCCGTTCATCTCAAGCAGCCTCGCTCAGGAGTTCATTCATTTAGCGCAGGACCTCAGCGACATCCTGTACAATCACATCGCGACACTGTCGGTCGCAGGAAACACTTCACATGTTCACACGCAAAACCGGTGGCCTGTTACGCTCGGATGCTTCAGCGTACCCCCCGGCCGCGGCCCCTCGTACCTCACCCCCTCTCCTCTTAGTCTCTCCTCACCCGCCGCTCTTGAGTCGCTAACTGCAGTAACAATCAACGTCTTAACTGACTCCCTGAGAGGAGTCGTCTCCCGCCGCGATCTGAGCGCTGCATGGGAGACGGCCTGCTCCTTCTTGGCAAACGGCAACGCCAGGCTGAGGAAGCTCTCCATGGTGATGCTGAGGCGACTGGTGGAGCTGGGCGGCTTTCCTGAAATCCAGGGCCACGAGTTCTTTGCAGCTTACCTTCATTTGCTGGAAACACACTCCGTCACACACACGGCAAACACAAACTCAGATGAGACAGCCGCTTATGATGGAGAGCTGCTGCTCCTGACTCGCCGTGTGTTTCAGTCTTCTCACTCACACTTTGAGCCCATCCATCTCTCACAGATGTTTGAGTGTGTTTGCACTCTTGGAGGGTCAGGTGTCAAGTTGGGGACAGAGGTAACGGAATCCCTCTGTTTTCTGTTCAGCTTCATGCTATCGGTTGCGGTAGTTTATGAAAGTGCTGCGTCGTTAAGAAGGCAGAAGGTCACAGATGTCTGCAGGACGCTGGCAAACACCGTGGGAACAGAAAATCAAGCAGAAGTATGCTCCTGTTCTGTATCTTCTCAATTAAGATGTTAAAGTTTTTCTTTATCTTCATCCCCTTCATGCTGTCTGTTGTGCGTTTGTTTCCTAGTGTGCAAAGGGGTTTCTCCAAGCAGCGCTAAAGGCTGAGACTGCTTTGGTGATGCAGAAGTCAGAAGATGGAGAGACTGCTGCCAAGAAATCCTGCAAGTCTACAACCAAAAAACAAAGAACAAAAGCAGAGTGAGTTCATTTTAAAGATCTGTATAAATGATGGACGTAGTCTCAGTGATGTCATCCGTTGATATCTGAAGAGGCATTACGAAGGCCCCGGCATTTTGATGGTGGTCGACATATTGGAAATGCTATCTTAACCAGACTTTCAATCAGTCAGGAAACAGGAAAAGAGGTGGAGATGAGGCAGGTCTTTAGCCTCCTGGCGATTCAAACAGGACTCATGCGCTGAAGCTGCACAGTAGCATTGTTCTGGATACCCACACAACTCTCTGTATGGAGGTAGTGCACATTTAAATATGATAAGCAAATGAGCAGAATTGGAACAACTTCAAGGTGCTATTGAGCATATGTAATAACAGGTAAGTAAACATTGAAGAGTCCATATAAAATCAAAGCTTTCCCTATGAAAAGTGAAATGCTTTTATTCCAAGAGCAATTTATTCATCAGTCTGTTTGGGCGCCCCCCCCCCCCCCCCCTTGCCCTAACTGAAAGGTGACCAGGGAACAAAACAGTCTGTGGAGCAGGACTGGGATAGCAGTCTGCCACTGAACACGTTCCTCTGCCTGGTGATTGGCTGTGCAGAGGGTGGTGGGTGTTTTCCAGGATTGAATGCAGTAAACAGATTTCCGGTTATTTGAATTCATGTGTCTTTGTGTCTTAAGGGAGGTGGACATGCGTGTTGGCAGTGAAGTTTGGGCCGTGGTGCACAGTCGGCTGGAGGAGCTGCTGACCATGTTGATCTCTGTCGGACCTGAAGCCACACAGACTCTCTCTGCTCTGGAGGGTCTGGGCCTCATCTTACACCTGGTCGCCTGCTGCTCCTCTCCCACCAGGTAATACTCAAGACTCACACATGCTGCCATGCCACCTTAGCTCTCTTTCCATAAACTATCTTACTTACCAATAAGAACCACTGATATGAATTATCTCTGTTGCTTACTTTTGCTTTGCTTATATTTGTTGCATTCTCTTACTGTCTTGGTTTTTATTTTTTACAGTCCTTCTCCTCTCCTCTGGGTGCCCACTGAGACTTTGGGCAGGGTGCTGAAGAGCTGTCAGTCAGTTTTAGAAGGAGGCCCTCAACCCAACTCAAATCAGAACTACTTTAAGTCTGCTGTCCAAACTACTGTTGGGGTTCTGGACTCTATCCTCTACCTGACAAGTGAGCACAAAAACACACAATGTAGGGCTGCACAGTATTTGGAAAGAATAGACATTGGGATATTTTCTCCCTGCGATGAAAATTTCGATTTGAATAAATACAGTGCTTTCTAAAAGATAAATGCAGTGTGTTGAAACCTGAAAGAGCGAGACAGGACTGAGAGACAAGCAAACATGCAAACAGGCAGGCAGAATGGGAGCAAGCAGGGAGGGGTCATCATATCACAAGCCCTATTTTGTGACCGTATATTTTACCACAGCGTTGATGAGGTGTCGATGATAACGCGAATATCCTCAGTTAGAATCCCCCTTGCATATTTGAGCACCTGCCATTTGGGGCAACAGCTTTGTTTACTTGTTTACGTCTTACAGGCAGAAGGGAACACACAGACTCTGAACGCACATGGTTTAGTCCTGTCTCTGTTTGCTGCACTAATGTGATATCAGTCCAACTTTTATTGATTATTATACATCAGAGACGAGAAGCTGGAGAGTTCTGATTTTGCATCAGATATGTATGTTTCAGGTTACTCAAGTACTGGGATGTGACTATTGTGCATGTGCTCATCTGATTTGCTATAAATTGTTCAGCCCTAATACCATGTATATGCTTTTCCTACAGTTATTTGATTTTCATAGTATTTTTTTAATGACTGCTAATTGTGTTTTTCAGCTGTAAGCTATTGTCATAGGTTTTACATAATTTTCCACTACTTGCTGTCCGAAAAGAAGATTGACTTTGACGCATATAATAGAACATCCTCAACATATATATAACAACCACCCGTTCCCATCACGTTGTGTGTCTGTGTTTGTGAATGTGCAGTGAGCAGCCAAAGTGAGGACGGGCTCCAGCGGCGAGTTTGTGCTCTTCTGTCTCTTCCCTGGGTGTGTGAGAACAAGTCTGTCTCAGCCTATAGGAGCTCCGGTTTCCCGTCCTGGCTGCCTGCTTTAGCCGATAGACTCGGCTTTTGTTACTGTGAGTACTGCTCCCCTAAAGCTACCATCTTTTTTGTAAAAGTCTGGACCTAAATATTTTGAATGCACACTCAATGTTGTTGTAAATAATCTCCATTGTGTAAACTCTGGTTTGATGTTAGATTTCATGTGTGTGTGTTTTTCTTTTCAGCACCTGAGCTCCAAGCAAACTGTGCGTCGCTGCTGGCTCTTCTGCGGCGTGGTGTGTGTGAGACTTGGCGAGTGTGTGTGTTTTCCAAGCTGTTGCAGAGTCCAGAGGAGGTGGTGAGAGCGGCGGCAGTCAGGGCCTTTCCCTTCCTTCTTCACCACCTGGGAAACACCCACCACAACCTCATCAGCACTACTTTGCTGTAAGCACATATATATGTATCTATAAACAGTGTGCAGCTGTGTTAATGTTCTCCTTTATTGCTCTATTTTTTTTAAATAATATTTGGTTTACATATAATCACTTGCAGTTCCAGGCTGGAGGACAGTTCAGAGCCGGTGATGAAGGAGTTAGCCAGGACCATCGGTCAGCTGAGCTGTATCCAATCAGATCTCTCCCAGCTCAGTGTTTCCCACACCGACGCCGCTCATCTTACTGAAATCCTCTGCAACCGACTCACCCTGGCAACAGAGCATGCTGGGAACACTTGTCCAACCCTCAGGGCGAGTGTTGTGAGAGCCTTTCTTCCACTGCTGAGACAACAAGCTCCCAGTAGTGTCAAACAAGGTACTTGATGTGACGTTTACCTCAATAATGAGCTTTTAACAAAATGCTTAAAGACACAGCATTTTATATATTTAATATTATCTATATATTGTATTGTTTATTTTTTTACCTTTTTTTTTTCATCTTTCAGCCTTCCTTGAAGCTCTGCCTCATCTCTGCCAGCATGTGAATCTGGTTGGTGGAGACACCGACTCCGGAGCAGTTCTCTGCGCTCTGATTGGTCTAATGGAGGACTCAGATCCAGTAGTACGAATTCGCTTCAGTCAATCAGTGCGTTTTCTTCTAACAGAGACCGTTAGAAACTCTGAACAGAGCACTCTAAATGAGGTGAGCAATTCTAGTAGTAAGACTTAAAGAAATACCCTCGAAGTTGTCATTTTTATTTTTATTATTATTGTGTTATATGCTTGTTCAACCACAACAGCGAAATGAAATCCAGTATTAATTTAGCTTTTTATTGAGCCAAACATGCGTATTAACTTTTAATTTTTTGTAATCCAAGCTCCTAGTTGCTCGTCTTAAAGAAGCATTCAACAACGCTAAACTCAGCAGAGACGACGACCTGCGCAACACGCTCATCCTCACCACCGGAGAAATCGGCAGGTACAGAAAACCTATGTTTGTGTGTTTGTTTTATTATGTAAAGAATTACATGGCCTACACAGAAAACACAAAAGCATGTGTGGGAGTGTGGTTGAAACCCGTAAATTACTTTTAGTTAAACCACACCGAGAAGATAATCACTGTTGTTTGTCACCTGCCTGTCCAACAATCAGCAGACCAACTCCGCACCCGTGGGTAAAAATCAACTCAAGGTTCACCCTCGTTTTGGAACGAGCTTTATTCGTCTCACTATGATTATATTTTATCTTCTTTGCCGCTAAGTCCACCTCTGTCATATTTGCCGGTTTGAATTGTGTCCAATTACTGAAATTTATCCACTTCTAAACTCACCTGTGCGCTGTCATTGGCTGGAGGACAGGGTCTCTGCAGACACAATCACCAACACATGGAGGGAGGCCCATAGATGATGATTCAGTAGCATGACTTTTGTATAAGTCTGTATTTTTTTAGAATAAAGCTACTGACTCTATCTTTAATAGAGATTTAGCTTTTAGCTAAAGCCACATGTTAGTACAAAACAGAGGAAAGTAGTGATTACCTGATGGACTGTTCCTAAAAAATACCCAAACAGTTTCAGCATCTTGGATCTCAAAATGACATCTCTTGGAGACTTATACAGTTGTTTAGTAAACTTCTACAGCATGTCATTTATTTATTTATTTTTTTAGTGTAATCTGTTTTCTTTCTTCTTGTCATGACTTTTTTTTTCCTGTCTCTGATTTTGTTATAGTTGTTAAAGAGATTTCAACTTTGAAAACATTTATATTGAAACATTGGTTTGGTTGGATACATATCTCTATCCGTCCTCTTCCGTCAGAGCGTCTCAGGGCACTTTGGTGTCGTTCTCTCTGCTGCGGCTGCTTCACTGTCTGCTGTCCAAGTCGTCCCAGGTGTCTGTAGCTGCGTACACTCAGATCAGAGCCCTGGCCACTGCCAAAGGTCTGAAACTGCAGACCCTCTTCAGCCAGTACAAGAACCCTATTTGCCAGGTATACCATCTTTATAGCTCAGTGAGTGAATAAGATACAGCTGCACACTTCTTCTGTGTTTTTTAAAATCTGAGCAGAAGATTGTAAATATCATGGACGATCGTCACATTGAGATAAATTAGTTGTTAATTGACAAACTTATTTTCATCACTTATTTCTTCCTCGTGTTTAGTTCCTGGTGGAGTCACTACATTCACGTCATGCGTCGGCCCTGCGGAGCACACCAGATCAGGGCAGCGAGTCGGCCAATCAGAGAGAGCTGGCTCTGGACATCCTGGCTCAGATCGCACACGCTTTTGATTTCCCGGACCTCCACCGCTTCCTCACTGTACGTCAAACACAAAATTACATACAAGCAATGGGTGCGTGTTGTATGCATAGTGGTAATTCGGTTGAATGGATCTATTGAGATTGTATGATGTGTTTGTAAATATGTGATATTGTTTAATAAATACTTGTATATGCAGAGGACTCTCCAAGTTCTTCTGCCCTACCTGGCTGCCAAAGCCAGCTCCACTGGCTCCGCCCTCATCCGTACCCTGGCCAATGAGCTGAAAGCAAACCGGAGAGAGATCCTGATCAACAACTTCAAATACATCTTCAGCCACCTGGTTTGTTCCTGCACAAAGGAGGAGCTAGAGAGGGCTTTCCACTACCTAGAGGTAGAAATCACATTATTACAACCCGTAGTCATGTGGAATTTTAAAGATTTTTCTGTTTGCCATATTTACCCAATATCTTCAGTAACATTAAATGAAACTGAATGAAATGATTGGCCTAAAGTTAAGAGTTTTAATCAAATATGGCAGATTTAGCTATAAAGCAAGGCTTTGTCTGGCAAAGGGGGATGAATTACAACGACATCCTTTTAAAGTTTAACTCCCAAAGGAAATCATTTGTATTTATTTATTTTTTTCGCTTATATTTTCCAAGAGCGAGACAGAGATTGAACTGGGCTCTCTGCTCAGGCAGGACTTCCAGGGTCTTCACAACGAGCTGCTGCTGCGCCTGGGAGAACACTACCAACAGGTCGACACAAACACAGTGTTCATTTCATGAACCAAAAACATGATCACAAATGTTTAACAACGACTCTCTTACCATGACAAACACCACATGATGAGCATCTTTGATGATGGATCTTTTAGACGTACTCTGACAGCACGCTGTCGCAAAGTGTGTGCATGAGCTGAGCGTTATAAAGAGGGGTAAATAATTGTTTAATATTTTAAGCTCTTCTGAAAAAAATTAATCTAAAAAAAGACTTCTTGTCAACGAAAACTGGACTAAAACTATAAAATGTAAAATAACTAAAATAATGAATTTTCTTCTTTGACATAAAATCTCTTTAGTACATATTTCTTCACGGCTTGCATGAAAACACATCAGTTTTTATTTCATTATGTGTTTGTTCACAGTGTTTTGTATTTCTATGAAGGTGTTTAACGGTTTGGCAATCCTGGCGTCCTTTGCTTCCAACGACGACCCGTACCAAGGTCCAAGAGACATCACCACTCCAGAACGCATGGTGTGTGTCAAAGTTAAAGAGGATGTTACTGACTGGAATTTTTAGTGAATTATTAAATGTTGTATTTTATGTTGAACTGTAAAATTAACAATAAGCACAACAAGGCTTTTAAATACCACAATGTATTGATTCCATATGTTTGTTAATCGTACGACAGCTGAAAGAAGAATGTCAATTTTTAATCATGGGGAAAATCTGATTTTAAGAGAAGAGAAGTCATTTGTATTCATATTTCAGCTTAACACAAATTATAAATACATCATGAATGATAAATCCATTCACATTGACTTTAAAAAATGTTTTTTTTACAAGAATCCACATTTTTCTTGTCATGTCGTCTTTTCATCTTTCTCTTACAGGCCGACTACCTCCAGCCGAAGCTTCTGGGAATTCTTGCCTTCTTCAACATGCAGCTGCTCAGCTCCAGCGCAGGAGAGAAGGACCGCAAGAAGCTGGTGAGTGATCCACAGCTAAGACAGAATGATTATTACCTGTTCTTTGAGAATGTATTCTTTCTGTGAGAGAGAGTCTGTTTGAAGTGTAGCGTTGAGTGATTTTCCTCGATGCGTTTGGAAACATTTCACACTCTGCGGTTCTGCTAAGTTTATTAAAGTGTCTGCCTGTTGTTTTCTGTGCAGGCTTTGACAAGTGTGATGGCTCTAATGAGGCTGATGGGCCCCAAACACATCAGCTCTGTGAGAGTTAAGATGATGACGACACTCCGTACGGGTCTCCGATACAGAGAGGACTTCCCTCTGCTCTGCTGCCAGTCAGTACACACACACTAACACAACAAGGTCACAGGGAGACTACATGGCATTTACAAACATTGAGCATGTTGCCTCTGTAGTGGTCGAATTAACAGGTGTACAAACCTTTTTTTAACGGTTGTTAGAAAAAGCCCAGTGGCTGGCAGATGTTAATTTTGGCAGATGTTAATTTCTTGACTTATTTGATCAAACTTATGTTGTTTGCCCACGATCTGTTTCTAATTCTGTGCTTTAAAGGTCACATATTATAGAAAATACCCTTTAGTCTGTCTACAAACCCCCCAATTATGACGAAAGTCCATCCTCTTCATCTTTTGCCTTCTTCACTTTTCAGAAAATGTGTGCTCTAATAGGCTGTTTGGATATTTTCCCTTTGTGACATCACAAAGGGCAGTTACCCCTCCCCAGGTGGGTGACACTCCCACAGTTAGTTGTTTGTTCTGCCCTCTGAGTCTGTCTTCTCACCGTAAACAATCAGGCATGGAGTGAGAAAGCCAGAGCCACATGTCCTTCCAGAGAGGGGGCGTGGTCAGACACAGCTCATTTACATTTAAAGCTACAGACACAGAAACAGCCTGTTCTGAGCAGGGCTGAAATAGAGAGGTTTATAGACCTGATCAAATACAGGATCAGAGTGGATTTAGAATAAGAAACTTCACAGACATGTTTTGTGAAGCTCTGAGACTCATTTAAACGTGCAGAAAATGAGTAGAATATGTGACCTTTGACTGTTTCTTCTTGCTGTTTCAGGACTTGGGAGTGTTTTGTGAGGAGCGTGGAGCCGGCACACTTGGGCCCTCTGCTGAGTCATGTTATTGTTGCACTGCTTCCACTTATCCCACTTCAACCCAAAGAAACTGCTGCTATTATCCGCTTCTTGATACTGGACAACAGGTGAGACCAACACATTTAAAAAACAGCAACTTGGACCTCTGCAGAAGGTTGTACTTCAGGATCTATCAACTGCAAAACTAAAATAATATTTTCCTTTGTTTATTATCAGTTTTTATGTGAAAGTGTATTAATTTACGTCAGTGGAACCCTTTTTGCATGTCATACCCTTTCCTCTTCCTATGTTTCCTGTGTATTTCTACAAACAAAATGTCCAATCGAGAGTGTTGAATTTCCCTTCAGGGAAGAGGTCAAAGACTACCTCCATGAGATCTACTTCCTGCCTGACCACCCTGAGCTGAAGGACATCCACACTGTGCTGCAGAACTACAAGAAGGTCAGTATGGAGGACAACAGAATGACCATGATGAGGAAGTAAACGGTGGATCCAGTTAATAACATGGTGACAGTTAACTGGTGATGTATTTAATATGCTGTTTAAGATAAGAAAATAAATAATTAATGGTAAAATGATACGTCTTACAGTTGGCAGCCAGCAGCAGTGACCTGGCTGCAGCTCTGCAGCTCTCCATGAGAGCAGGTCAACATGAAAACGTGGATGTCAGGATTCATGCACTGACGAGCCTTAGAGACATGATGCACAACAAGCAGGTACACACACACACACACACACACACACACACACACACACACACACACACACACACACACACACACACACACACACACACACACACACACACACACACACACACACACACACACACACACACACACACACACACACACACACACACACACACACACAAATTGTCAGTCTATGTCCTCTATTAGGAGCAGGCTTGCTTTCCGCCTTGTGTGCAAGTTTAGATCCAATTTCCTGAAGAGAATCAATAAAGGAAACTTGTTCTCTGCTCTTTTTCCAATGTCAACATGATTATTGATTTCTTCAGCTTCAGTATTTAACATGCTGTTTAGAAATGTCACGGGTTGTAAGATTACTGATATGGCTACTGAATTGACATTTTTATAATTGGATGTTGCTTATAATCCAAATGTTCCAAACAGAAATCAGCTATTTTTGATTTGTGTTGTGCACTGCAGGAGTGGCTGCTGCGACAGGTTTGTGCGAGTGAGGCGGTGGAGCCGGTCATCTCCAACCTGGTGTCCGTCCTGCTGAAGGGCTGCCAGGACTCGTCCCCCGAGGCCAGGCTGCTCTGCGGGGAGTGTCTCGGGGAGCTGGGTGCTGTGGACCCCGGACGTCTGGACCTGTCACACACTCACACCCATGGGGACCGAAACACCTTGGTGGTAAGACTGAAAAGACAAAACCTGTGCATTAACAATAAAAACAAAAAAAGAAGCTTTCTATTATAGACGTGTATATAGTATTCTAGTGGTGCAACAGACCACATTGGATCCTTTGTATTTACAGTACTGTACAAAATATTACTGTACTGGTGCACAACTATGTCAGAGAAAGTAATTTAGTGAATACTCAAAGCTAAATGTTCCTCTGAACAGAGTGGAGTTGATGATCCAAACTTCGCCTACGACCTGCTGACCGAACTGATCAGAACGTTTCTGGCTTACGCTGATGACGTCAGAGCACAGGACTCTGCTGCTTACGCAATTCAGGTGCACATACTTACTTAAGTCACACTTGCAAAGGCAATATCTTTGTAAGTCCAACATCTGAAATTGGTGTCTTTTTGCCTCTCTTTTTTGGTTTACACTTACGTTATCTACACTGCAGGAGCTGCTGTCCATCTTTGAGTGTCGCGAGGGTCGAACAGACTCATCAGGGCGGCGTCTGTGGAGGAGATTCCCAGAGCAGATTCAGGAAATACTAGAACCACACCTCAACAGCAGGTATCACACGCACAGACTTCTAACACAGGAGGTCAAACCACTGAAGTGGAATTTATTACGCTGTTTGGGCTAAGCTGTGTTCTCTTTTTACCTCCTTTATTTACTCTCTTTCCTTCATTATTGACCTCCTATACATCATTCGTCACTTTTACGCCCTCCTTTCTCATTCTACCTCTCCCCTTCTCTCTCTCTCTGCAGGTATAAGAGCAGTCAGAAAGAGGTAAACTGGTCCAAACTGAAGAAGCCAGTGTACTTAAGCAAGAGAGGCAGCAAATTCTCTGATTGGTCAGCCACCTGGGCTGGATACCTCATCAGCAAGGTAAGCTTTTTTATTTTTTTTTACTGCAGAAGAGCCACACATGGAGACATTATTGGATCATCTGTGTATTTCTTTTAGTCTGTGTGATTTTTTTAAACTTGTGTGTGTGAGATGTTGTTAGAGTTAAGATAACACCTGTTCATTTTTTTTTTCATTTTTTATTTACCTTTTTCATTGTGAACAAAGTGACTTTCAAAAATACACATAAATAGAAACATGATGACAATGGGGCGTCAAAAACTCTGTTAAAATATTTTCTGTGAGTCTTATACGATATGTTGCGATACGTTAACACTATTTTGCCCCCTTGGAGAAATTTGTTTTGGACTCTAGTGCTGCTCACATTGAGCTGCCTCTACAGTGGAATTAATAAATAAAAACAGATGACACAAACAACAATGCACATGTAGAAGGTGAGCACAAACAAACAACACATTACATTATCTATACTGTACAAGATCTGCGTAAAATATGCAACATAAATTACAGAAAAGGAAAAGATCACTATTACGCTATTGCACAACTCATACAGCCTCCAGAAACATTCACAAATTTGGATGGAGGTAGGTACTGATGAAAACACTGGACAATATGCCAATTCCTATCGCATGCACAATACTTACAGTGAGACAGTATGATGATGAAGACGTGCTCCAAAATGACAAAGTGTTGTTGTTGGATGACCCTGATGAAGGCCACAAGCCGAAACACATCGATCTAAAGTTTGTCTTCATTCAGCAAGTGTCGCTGGAGCTTTTTGACCCCTCACGTGTTTGTTGTCAACATTGTGTATGAAAGAAGTCTTATTGTGCTTCAGGTGAGACATGAGCTGGCCAGCAGAGTGTTCAGCTGCTGTAGTTTCATCATCAAACACGACTACAAGGTGACCATCTACCTGCTGCCTCACATTCTGCTCTACATGCTGCTGGGCTGCACGCCTGCAGAGCAACAGGAGGTGAACAAACATCTGAATCAGTGCGGCTTCCACAAGATTTTTTGTTTGTTTTAGTTACATTGTGAATCATAACCCCCTCCCTCTCCTACCCAGGTAACAGAGGAGATGCTGGCTGTGCTGACAGAGGGGGACCAGGAGGGGGCGCATTGTCAGGGAACAGCCTCCAGCCTGTCACAGCTCAGCATTCAGACTGTGTTCAGCATGTTGTCTCACCTCACACAGTGGAGCCGCCACATCCTCTACTCCAAACCCAAACATGGTTAGTGACATGTTTTCAATGTCAATCTAACAAAAACATCATTTTCGTCAAATCTTTCACATTATTCCAAGAGATGTGAGACTTTTAAAATAACCTTAGCAATGTTTTACAGTTGTCATTCATCAACTTGCATGATAAACTCAGATTTGATATTGAAAAGTAGAGATGTGTTTTGCAGAGAGCGGGGATTACCAGCGTGTGGTGGCTTTCTTGAAGGGTATCCCACAGGACGCTCTGGCCAAGGCCTCTCTGCGATCCAAAGCGTACACCCGTGCTCTCATGCACTTCGAAGCACACATATTAGAAAACAAAGAAAACATCCAGGACCATCTTACATTCCTGCAGGTCAGAGAAAAGTCTTCTGTCTTCACCAAGTGTAGTGACAGCCAATTAAATGATGAATAGAGAAATAACACTGATCAGAGGTTTTGACAGTAGAAAACAGTTTTATTTGGATGTTTATCATAGAAAAAAAAAACATTTTTACAACTCGTGTAAAGTAAGAGAAGAACCAGATAGATGTCTAAAGCAATTACACATGTCACAAATATGCACTCAAGACCTATAAAACAGGTATTTGTAGAACATAAAATGATACCTCTCTTACATAGTAATGCTTTAAGAGAGAAAATAATAATGTATGATGTGAATTCTGGCCTATTGGCAGCTCTCTCAGCTGTTTAGTTCTGATGTTACAGACGTTGTACGCTGCGATGCACGAACCTGATGGGGTGAGGGGGGTGAACGCGCTGAGAAGAGAGGAGCCGTCGCTAAGGGAACAGATACTGGAGCATGAGAGCATCGGCCTTCTCCGAGACGCGACCGCCTGCTACGACCGGGCCATACAGCTGGAGTCAGACCAGGTACACACAAATTAACACACACAAAAAAAACACACACCAGGCTTCTAAAAATGTTCTGAAATATATTTCTGTAATGCCTTCCATAAATACATCTGTAACCTGCAGACTTTACTTTGTGTAGATTAATATGCAGCAGTACACAAAGTTGTTTGTCGCTGACAGCTGACTACACTAGAATGCAAAAAAAAAATGTGACATCTTTCTCAGAGGCATAAATCTTTATCAGACGATAGACGATGGAGTTCAAAGATTGCACATGGAGGGAAAAGTTCTTGCAAAGTTCCAAATGTGCTTTCTTTATCCTTACCACAGTTGAATGCATTTTAGTTCTCCGCTCATTAACACTGCGAGTATATATATGTTTTCCGGTATTAACGACTTTCTTGTTCCCTCTGTCCACAGATTGGTCACTATCATGGGGTCATGACGTCCATGCTGGGCCTGGGACAGCTGTCAACAGTCATCACTCAGGTCAATGGAGTCCTGGCCAACAAGTGAGACACACATTATAACCCTGCTCATTCTCACTGAAGCTGCTTTTAAAATTCATCTACACCCACTTAAACTGTTATTCACAATGTTCATGTTATCTTGTGCCTTGACCTCTGATTGCTTCTTTAAGTAACTGACTATTGTGTTCTATACTTAGTATGTAAGTCAGTTTAAAAGTGAAGTGACTTTCTTTATCTATATTCTTAAACATTAAGGCTCCAGTGGAAGTCCGAGCTGAACACGTACAGAGTGGAGGCCGCCTGGAAGCTCGGGCAATGGGACCTGCTGGATGATTATTTGTCTTCAGGTAATATTTTTAGTAAGGCTGTCCAACGATTACATTTTTAATCGCTAAATTTCGATCGCATGTTTGAAATTCCATTGTTCCGCATCTAAAATCTAAAATAGTGAGGCTTTTATTTTGAACGTTTGTACTGTCTTAAGCTGAGAGTACTTTACTTGGTGTTAGAATTCAACCCAGCTTTTATTTTGAAATAAAGTGAGGACCTTGAGGTAGATCGAAGGTTCACGACATTAACTTAACCACGCGAAAGGAACTCACTGAAGAGGCTTATCCATGGTGCGCCCAAGGGGACAAAAAAAGCAAGCAATTAATCCCAATATTAAAAAAAAGTAATGCATTAATTTCAGACCTTAATTATATCATTATGAACTAGTTAATGCTAACAGCACTTATTTTTAGGTAGCATCTTATGTCTTAAAGTCACTGTGAGGGACATTCATATTGTGTTTATGTTGGACACCCCCTCTAGATCATGTATAGAGGTTCTAGTCCTCATGTAGCGGCCGTGGGTTCGAATACCACTTCAGTCCTTTGCCCCACTCTCTCTCCTCCAAACATTTCCTGTCTCTCTTCAGCCACTCTATCAAATAAAGGCAACAAGGCCACACACACAAAACACAGGAGCTTTAATAAAGGATAAACTTAGGTGTTTCACTATCATGTCTCCAGACAGTCAGTCCAGTACCTGGGGTGTGCGGCTCGGCCAGCTGCTGCTCTCAGCGAAGAAACAGGATGCTGAAACTTTCTACGAGAAGCTGAAGGTAGTGAGGAAGGAACAGATCGTCCCTCTCTCTGCAGCCAGTTATGAGTGTGGAACCTACCAGAGAGGATATGAGTACATCGTCAGGTGTGTGTGTTATGGCATTTATCTCATTTTTTCAGGTTGTTGTGTTAGAAATATTTTGTAAATCCAACATATGTGTTTTTTGTTCTGGTTAGGCTTCATATGCTGAGCGAGTTGGAGCACACATTCACTGAGCTGCAGAAACAGAGAGAATGCTCCGCCCCCAGCCTCAGTCAGCTGCCTCCTCATTGGTCAGATCGACTAGAGATGACCCAGAATTCCTTCAGGGCCAAGGAGCCCATCCTTGCCCTCCGACGTGCCCTGTTCAGCCTGGGAACACAGTAAGGATGGAGCAACATCTGCAGACAAACATGAACACTTTATCATATCTCTGATTCTCCAGATGTTCTCGCAAACTATTGTAAAAGCTTCTGACTACGATCCAAAGCTGAAAGAAATCACTGTGAATTATTCTGTCTTAATGAATAATTCAGACAGAATAACAAACCTCTCCTTGTGTTTGCTCTGCAGGCCTTTGAGCACCGAGCTGGTAGGCGAGTGCTGGCTGCAAAGTGCTCGTATGGCCAGAAAGGCGGGACACCATCAGACTGCCTTTAATGCACTGCTGAACGCGGAGAACACACACCTGGCTGAGCTGGTCACCGAGAAGGCCAAGTGGCTTTGGTCTAAGGTATAACCAAGCTGTTAATCTTTGTAGAAACATTCAATTCAAACTGGTTTAGTTATCCCACCAGGAGCAGCTGGTTTAGAGCAGTTTATACATTGAAAAACATTAAAAACTCAACGCAGTACACACTATAATAAAATATCAGTAAAGGGAGTAAGATCCAAAGTTCATACTGATATGAAATGCACTGATAAATAATCCATATGAAACAATAAAAAGTGTCCACACATACTATTTAATTTAACTCCTTCCGTTTTGTTCGGCTATCAGGGTGATGTGCACCAGGCCCTGATCGTCCTGCAGAAGGGCGTGGCCCAGTGTTTCCCCGATGATCAGCCGCTGACAGACCCTCGCAGTCTGCAGACCAAAGGCAAGGCCATGCTGCTGGTGGGGCGCTTCATGGAGGAGACGGCCAACTTTGAGTCCAACGCCATCATGAAGGCGTACAAGGTGAGAAGCAATGGAGCGCTGTGCAGGAAGTCAATAAAAGGCTGTGATTAAACACTGACATTGACCTCGCAGTATAAGATAAACACATAGATAGCTCCGTTTTTAAGATTCACTTTCCATTTGTGGGGGAAAAAAACTGAACTGATACTGAGATAACTCTTCAGGGATAACTTGGTGATTGATTGATTCTTCAGAGGGGAATAAGAAATGTCAAAAGTCCCAACATAGTAGGAAAAGAATGTCTGTTACTGCGCTGTCCTAAGTGTGTGTCATGTGTTGTAGGATGTGACCAACCTCCTCCCTGAGTGGGAAGATGGAAACTTCTACCTGGCCAAGTACTACGACAAAGTGATGCCGATGGTGACTGATAACAAGCTGGAGAAACAGGGGAACCTCATCCGATACATCGTCATGTACTTTGGAAAGTAAGTCGTTGTTCTTACTGTAGATTCTTGTGCTTCAGTCTGAGATCAATGCTGAGATAAATCTGTCAACACTTACTTTACTCCACTGTAGACTCAGTTTGATTCATTTATCTACTCTCTCATTTTGGCTGTTTTCCCTCCAGAGCTTTGCAGTTCGGAAACCAGTACATCTATCAAGCCATGCCTCGCATGCTGTCTCTCTGGCTGGATTTTGGAGCCAAAGTGTGTGAGTGTGAGAAAGGTGGGTGAAGTGCCTCTAAGGGTGCACTCACACTAGGCAAAGTTGTCCCACATGGCTTAAGAACGATTGTCCCCCCCCTCCCCATTCCCCCAGCTGGCCTGCACTCACACTTCTCCAAGACTAGCTAGAAAATAAAATGTAAAAAACAGAGAACAAGACAGAAACTTTACTGACTTTGTGGCTTATTTTGAGTCATTTTAGTCAGATACAGCCATAATCCACGTTGTGTACCCGTGCCTGTGCTCCTTTATAAATTGTACCGTGCCGAAGCACACCACTTCCAAGCATGCCAGGGCCACAGATAGGAGGACTCACAAAAGTCTAACAAACTGGACTTTAGGGGTGAAGCTTGCTTAGGCACGGTACGGCTTGCCTAGTGCGAGTGTGCCCTAAGTGTGAGATACAGTTACACAGAGCAGTGACACACTCTGAGTGTTATTTCCTATTCATTAACTCTTTGTAAGCTGCAGACAAATTGTTAACACATCCGTAAACCATCTCCAAAACAGCTGGACGAGCAGACAGGCAGATGCGACAGGAGCTGGGGAGAATCAACGCGCAGGTGAGCGAGAACTGTGATAACTTGGCACCGTACCAGTTCCTCACCGCCTTCTCCCAGCTCATCTCCAGAGTGTGTCACTCCAGTGACGAGGTCTTCAACGTCCTCATGACCATCGTGGCCAAAGTCTTCCTAGCGTATCCCCAACAGGCCATGTGGCTAATGACAGCTGTCTCCAAGGTAGGTGTGTGTGTTCGTGTATGTGTGTGTGTATCTCTCAACAGGAAAACAATAAGTGCCTTTTCTATTTAAGGCATGTGAAAAATGAATGAAGCATGTTTTCTATAAATAGCGACAAACAAATAAGTGTTAATTATGTCAGGTTGTGTGTGTGTGTGTTTAAACTGTTTTCATTCATCATTTTCTTTCATATAAAACCTCAGTTCCTATACATAGGAAATACAGAAACTCAGAACTCAACTTTTTCTAAAATATATGACCATTACAACATATGCACTCGTGACTTTGTTTATTTTTATTTCAGTCTTCCTACCCCATGCGTATGAATCGCTGTAATCAGATCCTAAAGAAAGCCATCAGTCTCAAACAGTCTCTGGAGAAATTCATCGGAGATGCAAACAGACTGACTGACAAGCTGCTGGAGCTCTGCAACAAGCCGGTACACACACACACACACACACACACACACACACACACACACACACACACACACACACACACACACACACACACACACACACACACACACACTCAAGTTTTTTGTGATCTTACATGTTTAGGCAGTAAACATTTATATAACACATTTTTGAGGTCATATATCATCATTATGAAATCTTCAATCACATCATTAGTAGGCAAAACAATGTCATCAGTCATCATGAGTATATTTGTGTATTTCTGCACATTGTCATAATCCCCCACTAACCCCAGTACCCCCGGCCCCACCCCATGCAAGATCTCTATCTGTGAAGACAAATTCAGGAAAATATGCTACACTTGGTTCAATATTTTTCAATTCAATTTATTTTGTATAGCGTCAACTCATAACAAGTGTTATCTCGAGACAAGCAGGTAAAATACCTTACTCTTTGTCTGTTAACATTACAAAAGAGCAGGTAAAAAGACCTTACTCATTGTTATGTTACAAAGATCCAGCCTATCCATCATGAGCACTTTAGCAAAGCAGCAAAAGTTACAGTGGTAACAAGTCACTCTCCCCTGACCACATTTTTACACCTTTTTATGAAGTCTTTTTAAACGATTGTTTTTGGATTCTTAATCTGTAAAAGATCCATGTTTTATTTCAAGATGACAAATCTGTAATAATTGTTCTCATAGATCACTGTACAACATTTAGGATGCATGTGTCCAATTCAGTTGACTGTTAAGCCAAACAAAAATCTAGTTGTTCTCATGATACAAAAGACCAGTATCCTTCCCAAGTCAATCTGGACCGGCTCATTCTATCTGTAGACATGATTAGATTAGATCAAATCAATACTTATTGATCCTTCCACAGGAGCAGGATCGCTTACAGCAGCTAGTAGAAGAGGGACACATGAAAAGAAAATATATAAAGATAGATTCATTTCTGTGTGAATGTGTCTCTCAGGTGGATGGTAACTGCAGCGCCCTCAGCATGAGCGTTCACTTCAAGCTGCTGAAACGTCTGGTGGAGGAGCCGACCTTCAGCCAGATCCTGATCCCGCTGCAGTCGGTCCTCATTCCTACACTGCCCTCTACTGGCGGGGCAAACACACAGCACGACGCCTTTCCTGGACACTGGGCATACCTGGATGGCTTTGAAGACAGTGTAAGAGAACGCAAAGAGGGCGTTATAGCTTCTTCTTTTTTTTTTTCTCCTGGAAGGAAGGTGGTTTGTTTTTACAAACCAAGAATACAATGACACTGTCATACAGTTTCATCATAAAATCCAAATGTGTGCTCATAAAAATCATCTTGGCCTGCCTATGATACCTTCCGTGTGTCTTTATGTGTCTCTTTATAGGTGGAGATCTTGGCTTCCTTACAGAAGCCTAAGAAGATAAGTCTGAAGGGGTCAGATGGGCGGAGCTACACCATGATGTGTAAACCCAAAGATGACCTGAGAAAGGACTGCAGACTCATGGAGTTCAACTGCCTGATTAACAAGGTGTGTGTGTGTGTGTGTGAGATAACATGTCATTAATTCATCAGTTAACTAAAGGTGATCACAATTTGTCTGATTATAACAAAAAAAAATAGCCAAGAAATAAATATTGCAAGATGTCAAAACAAATATTAATAATAGAAAATCATTATTATTGAATGTTTATTTTATTTTTCTAAGTCTGAGATGTCCATACTTCACAATAACAGGAAAAAGGAGACAAAGTTGGCTTGTAACCTCTCTCTTTATGTATATATAGCATCATCAGCAATAAGCCCAGCTTTTCCTGGGTTGCATGATTTTATGTTTGGTTTCATCTTTACTAATGATGACAAAGACGATGTATTATTTACTTCTTTTACACAGTTTGAACATAAAGTTGTCATTTTCAAATCACCAAAGAAGGGGTGCTGGATAGAGGCCGTGGGTTCATCTCACACCTCAGCCCTTAGCTGCATGTCATCCCCCCTCTCTCTCCTCCCAACATTTCCTGTCTCTCTTCAGCTGTCCTGTCTAATAAAAGGCATAAATGGCCCAAAAATATAACTTCAAAAAAGAATGTTTTTTAGACTATTTCAAAATAGTTGCTGAAATTAAGTTTTTATTGTGTGTGTAGTGCCTACGTAAAGATGCTGAGTCGAGACGGAGGGAGCTGCATATCCGCACCTACGCTGTGATTCCTCTCAATGAGGAGTGCGGCATCATAGAGTGGGTCAATAACACCGCCGGACTTCGACACATTCTCACCAAGCTGTACAAGGAGAGAGGTATCTTCACACATAGAGAGCCTAGGAATAAAAGTAGAGAGATAAAACTGCTAACAAACTTGTCTTAAGTTATTTGATTTTGTCAAATGTGTGTGTTTCTTTTAGGTATTTACATAACAGGTAAAGAGCTCAGGAAGCTTATTTTACCAAAGACGGCTCCCTTTGAGGAGAAGTTAAGAATTCACAGGGAGGTGCTGTGTGCTCGACACATCCCTGTGTTCCACGAGTGGTTCCTCCGCACCTTCTCCGACCCAACATCATGGTACAACTACATACAACTCCATTCGATTACACCTCTGAGAGACGCTTTCACATGAAATCTAATTTTGTTGTGTGACATTTTTTTTTGCAATTAAGAAGAAAAGTTTCAATTCAACACGTTTTGGATGGTTTATAGGTCTGAAAGGGTTAAAACAGTTCAGGTTTAATTTACATTTGGGATCAGGTTGAATAGATAATAAGTAAAACTCCTTATTGGTCATGTGTGTACAGGTATAGCAGTCGCTCTGCATACTGTCGCTCCACTGCTGTGATGTCCATGGTGGGCTACATCCTGGGTCTTGGGGATCGCCACGGAGAAAACATCCTCTTTGATTCTTTCACTGGGGAGTGTGTTCACGTTGACTTCAACTGCCTCTTCAACAAGGTTTGTGTTTGTGTCTAATTATCTGAAACTATTTTTTGATTGGGATTAATCCGTACTACTGTTTATTTTAATCATCACCTTTCTTAATTTTTTCTCTTTTTGCATCTCTCCACTAGGGGGAGACGTTTGACGTGCCAGAGGTGGTTCCTTTCCGTCTGACCCAAAACATGGTCCACGCTATGGGACCCATGGGCACTGAGGGTCTCTTCAGACAGGCCTGTGAGGTCACTCTGAGACTAATGAGAGACCAGAGGGAACCACTCACTAGGTACACACATATTAACTTAACTACTCAAATATTTCTTAAATGTTTGTTGCATTTGATCCTTCGCATTTGAACCCAGTGGATTTCAATACCCTTCACACTTGTGTATGTTTTTAATGACAATACTTGATGAAAAACTTGTAAATTGTATATTTTTCTGTCACAAACCTACACCCTATATCTTTTCTTTTTTTTTTAAATCTAGATTTAAATAATCTGTTTTAATGTTCTCTCTAAGCGTTCTTAAAACCTTCCTTCATGACCCGCTGGTGGAGTGGAGCAAACAAGCCAAAGGGCTATCCAAAACTCAGGCCAACGAGACAGGAGAGATAGTCAACGAAAAGGTGTGTGCATTTCTTGGACCTGTCATTGGAAGTATTTTTACATGCTTGTAGAGATGGTGCATTTTTAATACATCAGCTTTTTGGTATACATTTTGTAATACTTAATGTCTGTCTCCTCTCCTTCACTGCCAGGCTAAAACCCACGTGTGTGACATCGAACAGCGTCTGCAAGGAGTCATCAAGAGCAGGAATAAAGTGCTCGGTCTACCGCTATCTATAGAGGGACACGTCCATTACCTCATACAGGAAGCCACAGACGACAAACTCCTCTGTCTGATGTATCTAGGTTGGGGGCCCTACCTGTAAAACCAGCAACTCAGTTGAACAAAGTTTGCCTTTAATTTATTTCAGATCCTGTCCTGCCAAATTAATACATTCTCAATAAAACCTCAGTTGTCCTGATGTGGACCCTTGTATCAAATGCAAATAAATATGTGTACATAAAGAAGTAATCGCAACACAAAAAGGTAGCCCGTACCAATGAATGGGAAGGGGAAAAAGGTCCTTAAAATCCTGTTTTCTTTTTTTGTTCTACAGTAGCACTTATTCCTTTGTTTACAGTTTCTCATTCTGTGGAAACAAACTATATTTGTTACATTTCTCTACATTCTCTCGTAATAAAGGATGTTTTGCAGATTTGCTTTTGTAGGTAAATGTGTCTGGCAGAATCAGTGGGTCTTCTAATCTCTTAACCCTCCTTAGCCTCTCTTTAGCAGTAAGATTGTTTTAATCCCCTCTGTGTTCTCCCTCCTCTTGCACACAGCCAATGGTCCAATCAGCTCACCTTTTGCTCACAGTGCACCAGTAACAGCAAAGTGTTGTGCATGAACGCCGAACGGAGACTGAAGCAGCGATAGTACTTTTAGATAAGTGACGCAGAAATTCAGAATTTGAGCGAGATTTTTTTGTTTTTTTTCTTTGCAATGCAGTCATGAGTTCAGACTCTCAGAAGGTCACTGTGTTTTTCGTCATTACTTTTCTCCTGGTTGTTAATGCGTGGCTGCTGCTGCAGCTTTCTTTCGGATGATCCTCAAACGACAGGTAGCTCATTCAATCAGGAGGAGCTTTTCCAAAACCTGCACACCTCAGGATGCGTTGGGACACTACAATGGTGGACTTGTGTATTTTATTTTTTTGTCCAGAATGTCCAGAATGTGGATTATCTGCAGAACTGATGGGTTTCCACTTGGATGTAACAATGTCAGACCGTCGCTTTTTGGCTGACAACGAAGCTACAGATACATTTGATGAATAGTAGCTTTCAAAGAAAACAATTCGTTCGTGGCATTTTACAGTTAAATGATTTAGTGGCGTAGACGTATTGGGAAGAGATTACACTTTTACTTCGCAAAGCCGAACCGGAAGTGCGGGACACTGTCACTGTTATATGTGTTATGTGAGCTCATCATTTCCATCCATCCAGTCTAAAAACAACATTTTAAACGGCCATTTGTCTTATTTGTATTGCTTGTATTGAACATAAATGTGTGTCCTGGTGCTTATGGTTAAACTAGAGCTTAGGGCAGCGAATGTTAAGACCTAAAGATAACGTAATGGTGCAAAAATAAAAGAGCTAGGGGACATTCGTGGTCCGACTGTCGAGGACCAGACCCGTTGCTGTGGTGACAGTCACGCCCAAAACCGAGGCTTCAAACCAGGGAACACTTTAATGAAGACCAGGTGCTTGTGCTCGCACTTTGCGTCGTCACAGTAACGTCTGCGCTCCGCTGCTCGGTGTTTACTGACAGTAAGAGTTGGTGGTTAGTGGTTGCAGTCATGGCTACGGTTGTTAGGAATCGTTGCTGGTCTCTGGGCTTTTTATAGCTTTGACGTCCTGTTCTGGACCGTTGACGTCCTGTTCTGGACCGTTGACGTCCTGTTCTGGAGCGCCGAGGACAGCGCGCGACCTTGAGGACGTTGCCATGGATTTGACTCGCCTGGCTGTAGATGCTGGACAGTTCATCAACCGAGCTGTTCAGGTAAAATAACCCACAGAATTAAAATAATAATAATAATAATAATATATATATATATATACAGCATTCGTACCAGTACTGTTTATTTTTTATTTTACTTTTTTCTTCTCTGAAAGGTTTGCATATTTGCTAATGTATATCTTAAGCTGTTCATGCGATGGCTACATCTGTTATGTATATGGGCACAAGTATTTAATTTAAGTTTTATTCATCTATTTGTTTATTCTCTCCTTTTTTATTGTACTTGTTTTTTATATAATATAAAGATATATATTATTTTATTTATCTTTTTATTTTTTACTAATGCTGACTAAACCTGTTTTATAAGTAAATGTGGTTGGCTTATTATTATCGTCACTGGTAATGATGTTATGGCTGCAGTAATTAAGCCACCAACCAAGGACAGGTGGGTGCAGGGTGATGACAGTTTGTTTTGTTTTCTTGTCTGTTTGTTTTAAGTGTATGTTTGGTGGGCATTGTATGCCTATTTTGTCATGTCATGTTTTGAAAAAAAAAGGAAAAACAATAAAAATTGATCACAAAAAAATAAATATACAGCATTAATGTATATTAGATCATTTAACATTAACTGTGACATATACTGCTTGTTGTTGCGGTTTTGTTACCAACTAGAATAGTCCTAAAAACGTTAATTTCACCTAACTGTCACGTAATCTATGTGAATTAAATAATAGAAACTGTCGGCTGTAGATAGTGCAGAATGGTTAGTTAGCCTAAATACAAATATTTCACTTTAATGACTTCATAGTATTTTATTTTATTTTATTTTATTTATTATTATAATTTTTATTTATTTAAACTTTTGGTTCCTAATTGCACTGTATGTTGTTACTCTATCTTCTATACAATTTTTTATTTTTATTTTTTATTTATGTATTGTTAAGGAGCTTGGAACACAAAAATGTCATTGCCAGCTATGACTGCTTTGCCTGTTATGTTGTGCATTTGACTAATAAAGATAACTTGAACTTGAGTTTATATTGCTTTGTTTTTTTCGCTTCAGTACACAGGGGAGAGTCTTGGCCAGGCAGACAAGACTCAGTTGGATTCCGGTCTGGAGGAGCTTCTGGCCAGGGCAGACGCCACAAAGACCTGGACCGACCAGATAATCTCCCAAACTGAGGTTTTACTTCAGCCCAACCCCGGTGAGAGACTGGACGTTGTTTATTTATTCAAGTATAGCCTATGTAGTGTGTGCAGGTGCTGAAAAGATGTCTTGAATTCAGTGCTTTGCTCAAGGGCAGCAGTGCTCAGGAAGTGAACTGGCAACTCTCTAGCTACCAAGACAACATTTCCATACTTTGGTACGCACCGGGACTTTAACCGGCGACCCTCTGGTTCCCTACCCAAGTCCCTGCAGACAGTATACAAAACTATGAAATATAGGCTAGTATGTTATTCCAAACATTTCTCCTGATAAACAAAATATCACCATCCTCTAGCCTGCTCCAAACCAAAACACTTTTTAGACATGCATTATGCATCATCACGAACAGGTGGGCTCTGACCATAATGGTGTGTTTAAACTGCTCAGTCAGTGACTGTGCATCTTTTCCTCCGGGACCTACTCGTTCGGCTCTGTTTGTATTAACTGTAATGCCGTGTTCAGATGAAAAGAGACGGTTATTTCTTCGGCTGTTTATATTCAATTACCTCAGCTAATGGAATAATGAGTGGTCTCCGTACCTATAAAAGAAAGGGAGCATTTTGCTGCCAGAAATAATAACCTCATACATTTATTCAACGTCAAGGGTATATTTGCAGATCTTGTCTTGTTTATATATGAGCAAGGGCTATTAGTCTCTCTGAAGAATAATTATTGCTTACTTTAGGTTAACCTCAAGGGCTCATATCAAATAGCAGCTGTGTGCAAGCTGCTGCCTAATGTTTGGGTTCACATTATCTTATGAAGCTTTAGTTTTCAGTGTTTGTCTTGGAACAACACACAGCCAGTTGCAATATAAGAATGTAATTATACTGTTCAGCAACATCTTAGTGACATGCTTTAACTATTAAGTTATGTCCTTTTAATCTGCAGTATCCTATAAGAATGCTGTGTGAGCTGCTTGTATGTGTGTTCAGTTCAGAAAGTTATTATGTTTTTTTGTACAAGTATCACCTCAACAAATACAAAATGTCATAATAAATTGGTAGTAGATTGTAAAATGAGATGAGCTGTGTGATCCCTGATGAACAGGAGCACGCTTAGAGGACCGGCTGTACGAGCATCTGGATTGGAGCGTCCCACCACGGCCTCGTGCACATGAGGTACTAGGAGACCAAATGGTCCAGGCTGGGCTGGAGCTAGGGTCCAACACTCCCTATGGTGAGAATATATTAATGAGGATACGGTTGATCTATATATTGTAAGTAAGCTTGGATACTGTTTAGACAGCCGCATCATTTTTGTGTTCAGGAACAGCTCTGCTCAGGTGTGGTGAGACTCAGAAGCAACTTGGCGAGGCGGAGCGACAATTAGTCCAAAGCGCCAACATCCACTTTCTTACCCCTCTGAGGAGTTTCTCTGAAGGGGAGTACAAATCCATACAGGTACCACACAAATACACACAAATACACACATGTAAATCATTATGACTGTGTCACGTAATTGGGTGTTTTTTGGATATCGAATTTCCAGTATCTTCTTTTCCACTCTCTCCCATCCTACTGTTGTTATCACTCAATTAGTGCTTTCCCACTTGCCCTAAACTTCTGAGCTGTGTGAACATAAACAGCTGAATCTTTCACTTTAACACTTGTCCTGCCAGCACCCTAGTAAATTTTCCTCTTGAAGTCGGGGGGGGGGGGAGCTGATGTGAGAACGCAGCAGGAAATATTCTGAAAATTTCAATGCAAGTGACGGGTAGGGGGTGGTGACATTTCAATCCTCTGACATGCGCATGCCCGGATGTATGCGCACAACTGGAGTGATCTCTATGCATGTAATTTAACTATTTCATCATGATATCTGTTCACTCTTTTGTTGATACTGTGACTGTGTTGAACTATAAGGAGCATTGATATAAAGGCAAAAATGATCATTATAGCGTCGTATAGCGGGCTCTGTTACTACTGCCACTCATTTGTACGTCATGTTTTGCCTCCTGAGACCTCAAGGACTGTCCAACAGGAATAGCCTCCCACTGGTAGAAACATGTGGACAACCAACTCAGGAAAGATTTCTGGGGCATTTGTCCTGAAATTCTCGAGACATTTTCAGGAGTGCATGTGTGAAAATGGCTAGTGTGTTTTCTTAACATGATTTCTAAACAATGCGTGTTTGTTCATAGACGGAGCGCAGGATGTTGGTAAATAAACGTTTGGACTTGGACATAGCGAATACCAGACTGAGGAAAGCACATGAAGCTGATCGAGAGGCCAGAGTAAGTTACAATCTCTGGTTCTTTTCTGATTCAGAAACACTATAACTTTTAAACACATACGACTTTCCTTAATACATTCATCATACCTGTATCAAACAAAGCAACACCCCTTTTTAACATCAAATAGTACCTATAGGGTGTTCTCCTTCCAACCTCCTGCTCCCTCCTCTCTCTGTCAGAACCTGAACGCAAACCCACTGGATGATGACTACTTGGCTCATGTCTCCTACATGTTCAGCTTCCTGCGTGTTAAATGGCTCAAGGTCAGTGACTCTGAGGGGACATGAACATTGACAGACAAAGTAGCTGTTTGGTCATAGAGTAAGTCATATGTCCTTCTTTGTCTCTCTTATCCAATCAGATGTGGGCTCAGGAAATCGCTCAGGTGAGTTTATCTTTGCATGCATACAGAGCTGATAAAACTCTGCATCATCATGCTGTAAAAGAAGGACATTATTTTAACACAGCCAGCAGTTATAGGATTGTGTATGGTCCTGCTAGTGGCACTATATTTTTTCTTTCCGACTGTTAAGCTTATTAAGACTTAAGCTGGATTTAGTTTTTTGCTAATGAGACATTTTCAGAGAAAAGCTAAGCATAATTAAAAAAGAATATGAGAAATTATTTTGTGTGTGTCTGTGCGTGCGTGTGAAGGCAGAGATGGAGCTGAGGATCTGTCAGAGTCTGTTCGATCGACAGTCAGAAATGACGAGACAAGTTGTGGAAGGAATCGACAACACTCATGTATGTGTAGACAAAAACACACACAAATAAAAAATACAAATGAGATTTTCTTTTTATCTCTTAAGCTTGAAAAAGATCTGTATTCACGTATTGGTAGATTGTATAAGTACACACTTCTGAACAGCAAAATATATCACATTTTCTTAATTTGTTTGTACTTTGTTTGAATTTCAATGTCATTATGTTGTTCCAGCTTTCTTTTGACAAATGTTTTTGTTTCCAGACCAATCATATGCGGAGCCTGACTGACTTTGTGGAGGTTCAGGCCTCTTATTTTGACCAGTGCAACCAGCATGCTCAGGAGCTTCACAAACAACTCGCCAGGTCAGTGTGTTGTTTACTAAATGTATATTTGTTGAAAAAAAAGGTAAAGAAAAGGCATCCCCCTTGAAATTTGTATAGTGCATGCTTTAATGATCTGAATTAAGAATGAAGTTAACTCAAAGTCTTCTCACACAACATTACTAAGCTTCTGTTGACAAAATTGTGAAAACCACTTTTCTAAAAAACTATTTAATCAAATGTGTCCTCGTGGGTTATGCAATGATATTATTTCATTGAAATAAAAAACTGAAATCAGGTTGTTGTTAGCATATTGCAGGTATTGTGTTTTTCACACTGCAATGACACAATTAACTATTAAAGATCTTTTATGGAGTGGACAGACTTTTTTTTAATTTATCTAAATCTCTTTGAAAGAAAAAAATCTATTTAGAAGCCAAATACCACTCCAAAATGTATGCACTTCAAAATGGGATAAATGGGATTTCTGTTTCCCCACTGGCAAAAGACACAACATTCTACCACAATGATATATCCGTAGCTGCCAGGACATCTGGTCCCACATAAAACACAACACTACAGAGCATAGTTTTCAAAGTAAATTAATATTTCATATAAACGACTTGGTTATGAGTTTTTTTTTTCTCTTTGCAGCATTCCAGTAGTCCTCTGCTCCAATAACTGGCAGTCAGAAATTAGTAATGCAGGCAGTCATCCATCGACAAGCAACCATGTAGCTAATGAGCCCATCGGGTCGAATCACATCACTCCGATTCCCGTAGACTTACACCAAATTCCAGACTTTGACCAGGACTCATGGACAGTTAATTCACAGCCAAGAAGGGAAGAAAGAACAGCCGACTCCTCTGTGACCACCAAGCCACCTGGTCACGCAAACAAGAACAATAACAACAACAAAATCTTCTCTGCGAATGACCAGGCGACAAGCCAGTGTGCAGCTGCCAACCAAGCATCTGATCATGTCTGTTCAACAAATCCACAAAGTCTACCTGCAGATCAGATCCCAGAACTCCCCAAGACCAACGGAGCAACGCTTGAAACAACAAATTGTGCAGGTGGTGTCCACCAAACTGATGTTTCCCCACCTTCAGAGATCTGTGATGTCTCAAACGAGTCTCAGACAACAAATGCATTAGGAACCATTACAACCCATGACAACGCTATCCAAACCTTAGCAGCCAGTGGCGTTGCTGCAGAGCCTGAAACAACCAATGAAACCGCAAGCCAGCTACCCACCAATGGAGAAGATGTGCAGGAGACGTAATTATCCAGCCAGGCTGTGGTTTAGTGAAGGCTGGAACAGAGCTTTGGCTGATTTAGACAAGTCAAATCTGGCCTTTTACATCTGAGAATACAGACTGTAATAAAAGAGAACAGATAAAGTGATACAGAAATAGAGTTTAATTTAATGCCATAGGGATATATACCATATGTGAAGTGGTTTTGAAAGTGCTAAATTGACTATAGTGCCACAAGAATATTAGCCTAAGCTGTTAGTAATAGTTTGTGGTCATGTTGACTATTATCAGTATCAGTCCCTACTTGTTGCTCTGGATGTAATGTGACACTGTAATATATCATCTCTCACAAGAAGATGAGGCCTGGCTGACTTCTTAATTTTTTTATTTTTTTTCAATTAGCTAAATCAAGCTAATGAATCTATGTGCCAAGTGTACTGTATGTTTGTTGTTATGAGAATACAAAGTCACGTGTGTGTCTGTGTATGTCTTTGCATCACTGTCTCTTACCTGTGTTTTACAGCTTGTCCACACCTTGAAAAAGAAGTGTGTGTATGTTTTTGTGTGTGTGACTCTGCCCCTGCTTGACGTTGAGGTCATTTTCCATGTGAAACATGTCACTTACGTGTGTTTGGGAGCCCTGTGAGGTGACAAAAACACCAACCTGAACAGAATCTCTATTCTTTAGCATGGTAAAAAAAAAAAAAAAAAAAAAAAAAAAGTTTCCTCATACGTTTTCTGGGTGTTTCTTCCTATACACAGTCGAATCACAAACTCACTTTTACCCTTTTACCCCCTTAAAGCCCCCATTAGGTGAAATGGATAGAAGTTTCCATGTCCAGATGTTGTTCATTTTCTGTGTTAGGGCAGCGCTGCTCTACTGTGCTGTGGGTCCACTCTGGGGACCCTTGATGGAAACAAGCATTAATGTAGCACTAACCCTACTGATTTAATCATCCACCAGCTCTATGCTACACACATAGAGATGTGTGTGTGTGCGTGCGTGCGTGTATGGATAGAAACACTTCATAATTGTAGCTGCTGCCAGGTTTATACTGTAAAGCAGTTATAACTGAGTCAAATATTGTACACTGAGCGGATGCCAGAGGTTGGACTTTTTTATTCATGTGAAGATGTGGAAATAAATATGCAAACATTGATGTCATGTCACTTTGAATTAAGTGCACGTTCTCACTTTGTACTTCCTGTAAAGTTGTTTATTTGATTTCCTCGTTAAAATTGGCTGCTCGCTGTGCATCCTTTTTATTACCAGCCAAACCTAATGGCCCAGTTTAAAATGTAAACTACATTAACATGTACAATCTTTAACGTTAAGGTCTTGATTGGTCTTCCCAGGCCAAGTCTAGTATAAATTAAACACACTGAAGCGAGTGGTTAAGCTTGGCTTGCGTCACTGTATTACTTCTATTTGCAGGATAATGAGGTCTGGTAGTGTGTGACATTACCATATATCACACCATATAGCTCACCATATACACACACACACTCAGTTTCTACTATAAAAACACTGACTACAGTTGTTTCGTGTGTGTATGTGTGTGTGTGTTCTCCTGTATTTTGCACCCACCTCTTTCTGGCCTGGCGCTCTACAAACAGATTAGATTGATCAAGCGCTGGTTATGTGATATTGATCTTAGTTCAGTCAGGAGGCCTTTAACACCAATAACACCATAAAGACTTCTATCACACCACTATTTCAGCTCTATATTTCAGAGGGGCCTCACAGGATGCACAGCCAGTGCTCAAAGAAAGATTAAATAGTGTTTTCATTCCTGTAGATTTCCTATGACTCAGTCAAACAAGAATAGACTCTCCTCAATCTGTCCCTCGCTGCTCATGAGTGCCTGTCCGCTGTACTGATACAGCAAGTCCCTGCCATGTCTCATACTTATTTTTATAATTTCCGGCATTGTATCCTGTCCATCAACAGAGATAGTAGTTCTCTCTGGTCTTCATGTGATGTTCTGGTTGTGTGATACAGGAAGGAAGCAGAAGCTGAAATAATGTTTTGCAGGTCTGGCAGACATGGGGGAATTATGAGAGCAGATAAAGGGAAGTGCTTCTAATTACGGTTGGATTCTTTTCTTATACCTGAAATGTATAGACAACATGTCTTTGGATAGATATTGTTTAATTGTTCAATTTAATATTTATTCATGGTAAATTGCAACAAGGTTTGAAACATCTTTTGTAAGGGAATCCTGGCCTAGAGATCTACTTATGATGGCCATTTCAAATGTGCTTAAATCTGACGTTGAAAATTGATTTAAGGGCAAATCCTAATGCGTTTTGAAGTTGATGAAAGCCAATTTCTCTAATGTTGAATTTCTGACGTGTTTCCCCAAGCAAAGAAAAGAAAAGTGGGCCTAGCACATGCCCTGAGGTACTTATTTAAGTACAGTTAACCGGTTGTAACAATGATGATTGACTTGGACACATCAAGGGCTACCTGAGAGAAACTGCAATTACTAAACTTACCTGGCTGTCCCCCAATCAGACAACCCTGTATGAAACAAGTTTTACTAAAGAAAACGATGTTCCAAAGTGGTATGCATTTCTTGGCTCAGATATCTATTATGTTGAATTATTTAACTAATTTTGAAACCATTAGACATACACAGTGTACTATAATTCAATAATATATCCATAGTATCCACCCTTTCCTTACTTCCATCTTGGGGATAAAAAAGGGATACACCCAGTTCTCATAAAACCGGCCTGTGTTGGCTGATTTTGCTGTGTTAGTGTTATTGCGTGGTTTCTTCATATGGAAAGTCCTGTTGCTGTTTTTAAACCGTCTGTTTTTAAATTCTGCTGACAACACCCATTGTCCCATTTTCTCTCATATCCCTGGTGTGGTCAAAAAAAAACTAGACAACATGATCTCTTGTCTACTCTCCTTAAATCCAACTTTCATTCTTGCTTTCTGTCTTTCTCAGATATTTATTTTGCCAATCTGTCATCGCTCATCACTCCTGCCCCCTCACTGCCAGCTGGGAGTGTTTTGTGTGACAGCTTAACTGTAGGTGTGGTGTGCAGGTGGGGGTGGTGAACAGCATGTGGTGGCTGCTGATAAATGTAGGTCCTTTTACATCATGACATAAATAGAAAAATGATCTACGGAGAGGCGGAAATAGAATGGACACTAATAAGGACAAGATGAGAGCATCGCATTTTATATCCCCCCTGGTAGTTGGGATTTATACATTTATTGCTTCACTGCACAAAATTACGAATTCATATATTTTGGAAATGGACCAAAGAAATGTTGCACTTATTCCCAAAGTGTGTCATTTTTTCTGCTTAGAGGGAAGGAAAAACTGTACCACTGTATCTTTCCTCACCAACTGTCCATTCCTGTCTCCACCTCCTCCTGGCCCGTATCTTCCTCTGCAGGTGCTCTCTTTTCCTGATATAAAACTGCCAGCTACCACACCGAATAGTCCCTGTGCTATAATTATAGCTTGCCAAACAGAGAAGAGCATCCTTGATAGCAGACATGTTGACATCTGCAGAGAGGGGTTCAGGCTGGAGGTCTACAGAGAGTAGAAAAGTCAAGGCTTTTCCTTTGACATTGACGTGTCCTACTTCTGCTGCTTAACCCCAACACCTGTTGACCAGAACTCTTCCTAAGAATAAGGTCGCTTGGTCTCGCCAAGGGTCCAATAACTCCTTATTTTCTTTCCCTAAGAATGTTCAATTGACAAGATAACCATGGGCTCCAAAGGACAATCACTGCCAGAAGGCAAATTTAAAATCAGTTTGTACTATGAATATTGTGCAAATTTGTATTTATAGGGGGGCGCTGATATCCCAGTGGTAAGCATGTGCACCCCATGTACGGAGGCTACGTGAATTTCATTTGCTGCCCTCCAGTGAATAAAACTGACCTTTAACTGATTTTAAAGCTCAAACATCAGGATCATATCAACTTGTATGTGACGCTTTAATGTGCCTTTTTTCTGGTTTATATTTTAAACACGTTTGGGCTCATGCTGACTGCAAAATTACTGTATGAAAGATCTACAAAATGACCCCGTAATTATGACATTATGACTTTGACACTGGAAATAATTGAGATACAAATATTGTTTTAATAGATTATCTGCTGAAAAGCAGCCAAGAGAGACAATTACAGATAATGCTGTGAGCAAAATCCTACTGTGACAGTAACACAAATGTGGAATGATTTTTTCACTTAAACTCAAATACATATGTATCTAAATTAAGCCACCTTTTGCAAACAGTCATTTAAATAGAATGGGCATTGTAAGGCTTTAAAAAAGTTTGAAGGCCATTATTTCTCCAGTATGACATGGCTTTGTTCAAAGTTATTTTGAGTAACACGCGTACTTTTGTGTAGGTTTTACTCCTCTCTGTTCTTTTCTTCACCCTCCATCCATTTCTTGTCTCCTCAGCTTTCCCCTGTACCCCTATAACTCTCTTTCCCCTTAATGCCCCAATTTCCAACTGAGTTTGACTTTTGACACATTACCTCCACCGAAGCATTACTCACACAGCACCCCCACCTCCATCCCACCCTCCTTGACTTCCCTCCTTCTTCCATCGTTATAAACTCAGCACCCTCAACAGTTTGCTCAGTGTGAAGGGCTTTGCAAACAGTACAGAAAGAGAAAGGAGCAACTGGGAAACTGAGTTACAAGCAAATCTGATATTTTTAAGGGAAAACATTCAGAGCTACAGCATGCATACGCTCAGGATCTGGCGTGTGCTGTGTGTGCTGGGCTTTGTGTGTGCATCCCTGTGTGTGAATGAAGTTGAATACGAAGGAAACTACGCAGACAACTATGACAATGAGATTTCTCAGGACCGGCAGGAGGGTGAGTTTTGTTTTGTTCCCTATTGTGAACAGATGGCTCATTGAGAAACTTTTTTGTTTGTTTGTAATGCCTGATTATTAAGTCCAATAAAGTGCATCTTAACCATCTTATACAGTTTGATTAAATGTCATCAATACAAATGGAATGTTTCGTTCTGGGGGGTTAAAAAGGTATTCCTCAAGGGTCTATTCTAGGACCACTTCTGTTCTGGAAATACATATAGAATAACACCAATACCAGTCAACAATCAATCTGATGTACTTTTTTAAGCAGATGCCATCTTAATAAACCAAAGGTAGAAGATGTGTTTTATGCTTCTTAGCCCAAACAAAACTGTTAATCTCTCATCTGTCTGACGACATTGAAAATAATGCTGCAGAAATGTAACCTTAAACATAAATAAGTCTGCAATTTTACACTCCAGTCTCAAGTGACTGAGGTTTTTTGGGGGTCTGTTGGTTAAATTAGTGAAACAAGGTTTTAGAGATTTTCACTTTTGTCCTACACAACATAAAACGTACTTTTAGATGTTTGAAAAAAGGAGTTGTTGACAAGTGGACTACAGAGGTGGGGATGTTTTATGGGACAATAAATGGGAGCAGTAATAGTTTTATGTCTTGCAATTGCATTTTTGCTTTAACTGTAAAACATAGTTTTGTTTTTTTGCAGAACTAAACATGTAAGTATAAAGTTCTTGGAATTTTAGGGTAACTTTGTTGTATGACTTATGTACTGGTTAAATATTTAACTGGTACGTGAGTGTAGGTATAAAGGGAGACATCAAGTTCGAAGAGGACAAAGGAGTTTCCATATACTTTAGTAGAAGAGCAAAAGACAATGCATATTTGTGTTTGTAAAGTGTGAGAGGAAATAAAAGCTGGTCAGGGTTCTGCTTCGTAAGAACTATACAATAACTATAACTGTGCGCAAAGATTTGGACAGTTTTTGGAACTGAGCGTGCACGATTTACAAATCAGCAAAGATTAAGGAACTGTGCCCCCAGAATGAAATTAAGTTTTGCGCACAGATTTGCAAACAGCTTTTTTTTTATTTGTCACCTGACCCTAAGGTCTTGGTACAAAAGTTTTGGTTACATAGCATAGTTAAAAATGGGTCCCTTTATTACGCAATTGGCTCTGCAGAATATTGTGTTTCAAAAACATATCTTCCCTGCTTTATTTTAGTTTTCCAGTTATAATCTGTTACTTAGTACTTACAAAAATGGCAATGTATTTCTCCATTTCTCTTTTTATTGTTTGTTACTCTGATGTCCCAAATGCTATAGTTTATTTAGGTAACTGCAGGAACTGGAAGAAAAATAGTATCTGTCAAAGAAAATGACGTTGCACTTTCGAGTAAATTGTTACAGAGTTGAATAAAACATCGTTATTTTGATTAATGTTAATAACTTCTGACCTGACTGTGAAGCTGTAATGTATGCATTCCTGTTTTTTGTCAACAGGAGAAACTACAACCCCACCATGCCAGGCTGCAGATTTCTCCCGCTGGGATAAGCTTTTCATTGCTCTGGAGAACTCTCACATGAGGCAGAACATGCTCCTGGAGTCTCTTGGACAATGCTGTGGAGGAATGCACACAGTCAGGAACCAGGTGGACAAGCTGGTTAAAGGGACATCCCAGGAGTATCTATTAAGCCTTGAGTCAGCATGCAGGGCACAGGTGGAGCAGTCGAGTCTCAGGCTGCAAAGAGGCTTGGCGGAGTTGCAAGAGGAGGAAGCAGAGAGGGAGAGAAGGCTAAATGCTACTTTGCAGCAGCTCCTACACAGTAGCAATGAGGGCAACACCAGATTGAAACGTCTGGAGGAAGTGAGCGGCCTCAGAGCGGTTCCATCAGGAGCAGCAGACAGCAGGGTGGGGCACCAACCTACACAGAGACCAGGGGGATTTGGTGCAGCATTTGGCTTGGGGGTAAAGCCGTTCCCATCTGGCCTCAAGGAGCAGGATGTGACTTCACCATTCGACATGGTCGCAATGGAAAAGGCCCTGGTTTCCATAGCAACAGAGCTGCAGAGAGTTCACCTGCAGCTGAGCAGAGTGATAGAGCAGGCGGGAACGTTGAGGAAGAACAGAGGAGACACATGAGGGAAAAAAAACAAAAGGTCGACAGAGGACGCTCTAGTGACAATGACTTTGCACTTTTTTATGTTGATTTTAAGGGATTTTTTTTATATTTCAGCTTGCTTATGTCTTGTGACAATTAATGTAGATGTACCATACATGTACTGGTTTTACTATAAATAATAAAATCATAATTTTAAAAAAAAGGAATCGGCCTTGTGGAAAGGTTTCCTCCCTCCTCCCACACAGCAATCAGCTAATTTTCACAGCTAAACAAACCCACACACAAACACATAAGTCTGTGCACATGTCTGTGCTTTCATATGTCTGAGTCAGTGTGTCATCTATCCTTTTCCTGCATGTGCCAGAGTTTAAACTTTAATGTTCGTGTAGTTGCGGAGATGTCTGCAAATTACCACAACCGCAAGAACGTGTGTCAGAGGTTTATGACTGTGTTTAATTGTGGGCAGGCCCCACCCTCTCATTAGCTGCTAAGATGCTAGGACTTACGATGCTCAGGGTGTTTATGATTAATGAAACCCTGCCAGAGCTATTACACTGCCGCCCGTCAGTCCTGCAGCCGCACACTCGCCTTCATTGTTATAAACCACACAGAGGATGGTGTTTACTGGAGGTACTTTCCTCATATTTTTTCCATGCTGGTCTTATACCCTTATGCTCTCGTTTGGTTCAGTTTTATTAGAGATAGAGGAAATAAAGCTGGTGAGAAAGCAGAAGGTTTACAAGAGAGGAAAATAAAAACTGAAAGAGATAAAAACCCAAATGTAAGAAAGATGGAAAGATGAAATATGGATGAAAGAACTATTCAGATACTCTTATACTTATGATAGCAATACTTAAATTTAATAATACTCCAAAATGATTTACCAGCTGACCCCAGCTTATATATTTATATATGTTTGTTCTATCTTAAATTACATCTCCAGGGAGAATAATGAATATGTTTCATATTAAATAATTTCATAATTACTATTGATGAATTAACCTCACAGCAACATCTCCATCCTGAATCTGTTGAAGAGGCCTCATGTTTAATGTAGTTATGTCTATAACAGCACGTAAACCTGCAGCATAACCAGTATTCTTATAGCTGTCAAAGTAAATGTATGGAAGATGAAAGGACAATATTTCCCCCTAAAATGAGTATGGAGTAGTATTTGATATACTGAAATGAAGTTCAAGTACCTTAATATTATGGTTATTGACTTAATGCGCAGAGTGGAGATCCATCACTGGGCAACAAAACAACAAAGAAAAATTTCTCTAAACAACTTAAAGCTCCTGTGAGGAACTTTGTGGCTGTGTGGATTTTGGCACCTCCTGTCTAGTCTTTGCTTATCTTATCCGGTGCATGTGTATGTAGTGATTTCTAACTAAGTCTCGTCCTTACTTATTTTTAAAGTCTGACCTGCAACTCACATTAAATCTTATAGTGTAATTTTTTTTTCAGACTGTTTAAGCAGCATGCTTTTTCGTCTGACACCTACCACAGGTATAACAGGCAAACAAAATAACAGTATAGAAGTATCTCTGATGGTCTTCCTCGCTTTTGTAGATCATATGTAGGCATCAGTATTCATTTCATTCTGTTTCATAACCAGCTGACATTCCTCACAGGAGCTTTAAATTGTACCAGCCTGCTGACATCACAAAAGTATGTATAGCTTTTAACCATGGAATGAATCCTTCCTTGTACCTTTTACGACCATGTGGTTGTGTAGGTACTTAACCTTAACAAAACTGAAGCCAGTTTGAGAATTACAGGCAAGATCTGAGAGGGTTTTTCTTCCCCTGCCTATTTTAAATGTCACAGCTAACAACATGCAGAGAAGCACTGAGATGTAGTAACAAATACATGAGCACATACACACATTCACACACTGGTCTGTTCAATGTGTTCAGCACCTGTTTTCATGAAAAGTCGCCATCTGTGCAGTTTGTGTATGTATATTTTAGTGAATGGAAGCTTTTCATGTCATGTTGGCGACAGAGGAAGAGACAGAGAAAAATAAAAGCTTAAAGCTACTGATGAGAAAAATCTTGAATGCGATACCCAGAAAAATAAAGCAGCGGGGATTACGTGTCTGACAGGTAGTTATTAGATTTAATGACTGTCCCCGACACATTGAACAGTGTTTTCATCAGCCAGCTGGCCAGACGCATCAAAAAATAATAACCCACATCAGCCTTGCTTTCTTCGCTGGCTTCCTTCTCTTTCATCTGTTACCTCATCTTCCATCACTCTTCTTTCTCTCTGGCTTCTTATCTGTGTGCCAATCCAGTCATCTTCTCTTGCTGCTCCAGTTTATCTTCTCCCCTCTCTCTCTCTCGCCTTCCAACTTCTATTTTTTACCTTTCCCTCATTAGCAGCCTGCAGCAAAGTAGATGGAACCAGTCCTTGGCTAATCCTCAGCCAAGTGTCTGACAATACACTTGTATAAATCGAAGCTTATATATGCAAACAATCTCGATGATATACTGATTACAAGTGGCCACAAGCATTCGTCACAGAGATTTTAATGTCACATTACAATATCACATAACACACAACACATTATTGGCACTTCCCCAAAAGCAAAGAGGACAATACAAAATAGATCAGGCTTCGATAAACATTTAGCAGTCTCTTATGTACACTGGAAACAATCTCATGAAGGAGGGAGTGAAGGAAAGAAGAGGAGGACAGGGGGAGGTGTAAAGAGAAGAGAAGTCTATTTGATTGGCGAGTCCAAAATCTCCTCATACTCCTCCCTTGGGCGGCGTCCTGCCCCACGAGAGGGAAGCAGCTTCATCGCCACCAGCCAGCCCACGCTCAGTATGACCATCACGTTCCCGACGACCTCGGGTGCAGTGGGAGCCAATGGCAGCACGGCCAGATGCAGCAGCAAGGCGACAGGTATTTCCAAGCTCTGGGAGGCCGAGACCAGAGCCGGGTGGAGCCGGGTGAGGGCGTGCATCATCCCCAGAAAGGCTGCTACCGAGCAGGCGACCAGGCCCAGGACAAGGCCCCAAGCTGGTGCGCTCACTGGCCAGGACCAGCCCTCCTGAAGAAGAATCAAGGAGGCTGGGGCGAGCAGGCAGCCCGTCCAACTGACCGTGAATAAAGCTGTGCCCACTCCTACCCTCTCCTTCAGGGAGCGATACCCAACTAGTGCCAGAGCCATCCACAGCCCTGCAAGAGCGGAGAGAGACCATCCGAAAGCGCCCCTCCAGAACACGACGGGATCAGTCAGTGAATCTGAATTGCTTTCGTCTGCTGTGGGAAGCAGCACCAGCCCCAGACCGCAAAGTCCCGCGGCGATGGTGATCCCATCGGCCAATCCCAGCCTCTCCTCCAGGAGCAGGAAGGCCAAGATGGCCGACAGCGCCGTGGTTGCTAGGCGCCAGGTCGTTGTGCCGTCCCCAGAAGAGACGAAGCTTAGAGATGAGTAGGCACAACAGAGGGAGAGAGAGTAGGCCAAGCCGTAACAGAGCAGACGTATACGATAGCCATCTGGTCCGAAAGGATTCTCCCCCCTGTGCAGGGGCACGGCCAAGGAGCCGAGCTGCACGATGGACCGAACCATGAGCAGGAACAGGGGGCCCAGGCTGAAGCGTTCAGAGGCAAGGCGGGTCAAAACGATCAAGCACCCATGGGCCAATGCCGCACCGAGCAAGCCAACCCACGTCAGCCGAGACGCAGACACCGACGCCTCCCCGAAACTTGCGAGCTGTTCCCCAACTCCCTTCCCAGACCCCTTTGCTCCTCTTACTCCCCCTTCGCTCATTTCTAGTCCGCCAGCAGCCTGAGGTCTGTTGGTTGTGTCCTTGTCCTTGTCTTTGGAGCCAAACAGAGTCAAAGGCCACTTCTTGGTCTCCGTCAGGTTTTTCCTGTCCGACGTCTCCTCTAGGAAGGAGCCAAAGTCCTCAAAGGACGGAGCATCGTCATAGCCTTCGTCCCCCGGCTGGGGGAAGTGTGTGTGCACTCCAGGTTGGGGGGAGTAGGGGGCTTGCGTGGCATATTTGGCCGTTACAGTGTGAGGGTGGATCTTGACTCTCTTCTTGGAGCCGCTCAGGAGGTGAGTGGACTCCATTTTAAAACCTCAGTGACACACAAACACCTGGAAACGAAAAGACAGGACACTTTAGGATCGACATACAATACATATTTAACACACACACATATTCAAGCAAATCCCCCTCTCTGCTTCTTCCTCTCCCTCACTCTCTGGGGTACTGCTGGGTATCTCATATATCTTTTATATCCCAGATAATAATAGCAGTGACTCACATCTTCCCATGTGCCCCGTGTCTTTGGCAGGGAATCCACGTAAGCTCTTCCTATCTGAGCAACCATGGGTTTAATTGTTTGATTTTTCTGAGTGATAAGAGTTCACATTAAGTTCATATTGGCAGAATTACAGGAGACCTGCTGGTAGATTAGCAATCATCACGGCTTTTAGTCTCTTTAGATAACGTGACCTTCAAAGCTCACAATGACAATTACATAAGTGAGTGCTTCCTGCCTGATTTGCCTTGAGCCTCTCTCTCTCTATATCTGGAACTATGTTTCCTTCATTTGTCTCTATCCCTCACCAAGGGAAAATAAAAGCTATAAAAGAATTGTTTGAATGAGTTGCAGATTGTTCAGATGTTGGATAAATCAGCTCTTACATAAGTAACAGTTGTCTCCTTTAAATCCATCTCAACCGTCTCCCTTTCGCTTCTCCTTTCATTACTCCATCTCTTTAACTTTTCCCTTCAAGGTCCAGCTCCACGGATGACGAACAACTCTGCAGCAGAATAATCTGGTCCTGCGGGTCTTTATACATATGGACAGCACATATCCACTGCTGCATTTCAGGTTGTTAAACACTCAGCGGTTGATGATTTCTCTGGTCAATGGGAATACTTAAACCTGACATAATGTGTATTCATGCAAAGGCAGTAAGAGCATGGCGCTCAGCTATTTCCCAGGTGTTGCAAAGTATAACTCAACAGTCATTTGGCTTCCTGCCACTGGATTTGTCCCCTGAATCGTGTCTTTGTTGTATGCAATAGAACCTAAAAGACAGTATGTACAAGAGCATAAACACACTCTATACGGTATACACTAGGGCTGAGAATCTTTGGATGTCTCACAATTTGATTCAATTTTGGTTCTTGGGGTCAGAATTCGATTCAGAATGGATTTTTCGATTCAAAACGATTCTGGATTCATTGATCCATGGATTCAAAGTCTATTTTTGAATTAGTCCATACTTCAGGATCTACTCCAGTCATCTGTGAGACTGGCTGAATTTCTTTTTGCTCTATTTGTCAATCTACTGAGTTAAAACTTAGCAGGGAGTGATTGATTTTTGGAAGTTTAAATCTTAGAAGAGAAGAATATATAGATCAAGTTTTTTTCCTACCTCTAGTACTGACAATCCTTGCAATCTGTAGAACTTTAAATAATACAAACTATTTTGGGAAGAGGAGAGCAGTATAAAGAAAGGTTCAATATTTATTAGACTTATCTTTTAAATAAAATATATATCAAAGTTATGCAGAGATTTATAATAAACTGTCAACCTTACACTAAATGTTGCACAACCAAAAGTGAACCTAATCTTTTTTGGCTTTCTTTCTAAGCTACACACTTAAGAGGGATTTCGCACTTTATTCACAAAATCCCACAAAGTTTATACCAGAAACATGTCTAACACTCTACCCACATGCTCTGCGAGGCTAAACTTAGGCACAGAGGTGGTTTGTGTGAAGTTTTAATGTGTGAATGCTAACATTTACTTTGTTCACTGTCTTACTTTCATATTCTGGCACGCTAACATTAGTCAAAAATCACTTCACACAAATCACAGCTGAGGCACAAGATAGTGGCATTTGTTTTGCAGGTATATTTGGTTGAGAATGTAGCGTTGAACAAACGTTAAATACCAGTGATGGTAACCTGAAAACAAAAAGGGATCATCAAAGATTCTACATGGCGACTCCAGTCAGTCGAGACATTTTTCTCTAAACCACAAATGTCAACCTTTATGTGGTATTAGAAAAAAGGTGCTAGTGTTCCGGAGATTTTAGACTGACCCATAGTAATGGATTGAAAAACCGACACTGACTTGTAATAATGGATTTGAAGTGTCTAAAAATGTAAATTCTGGTTGCCGTTTTTTGTTTTGGATTTTGAAAATTTAAAAAAAATCAGAGAATCGAAAAAGACCAAGTACTTTGAGTTTTCTGTTGTATGTTTCATCACAAGAAGTACACTGATTTACACAAGTCTTTTCCACTGACTTTTCCAAAGAGGCAAGCAGGAAAATCAACAAATAGCCTAAAGATTCATTGGAATAACTACAAAGAAAGATCTGTTTCTAAATGATCCTGCACTTAAATGTTAATGCATGACAAGATACTAGATAATCAGCACATTTCAATTCTATTATGTTTGCCTGATCAGTAATATGGTCTGAATGAATCACCTGACCATTCAGAAGTCGGTCTCTTTTTCAGCTCTGTGCTGTTTCGCTCATTTTTGGTGGTGCAGTCGTTTTGATTTGGAAGAAGAAAGGGGGGGGGGGGGGGGGGGGGTTGTGAATTTGTGGCTGCATACGTGGCCTTTATCCTCCGTGAAGCTGTGGAGTATTCCCATGGATCAGCCTGAATCGCCCTTTTACAAATCATAACATCTCGAAGGCTCTTGGTGTGAATGCCTTTTTCAGCCACGAGCTCGGTGATTGCAAAGTGCTTCGAGGTGATTTAATTTAAAATAGGCTACACATATACTTCTTAGAAGACATGCATGGGTTTTCAGGATGTTTTACTGCCTCTGTGAATTCAAGTTAATCTTCCCGCTGTTTAATCTCAATTCACCCCTTCTCAAAGTAACCCAATTTGAACATTTGTCTATTAATGATAAGGCAGCCATCCTATAGTTAAATGGCCCTGTGTCTTGATTAAAAAACTTCACAACTCACTAAATAACATCTGAGAAGAACCGGTCATTTACTCTCTTATAGAAGGTTAGATGAAACTTGATCTGCTGCTTTGTGACACCACAGAGAGCAGAAAGAGATCGGGATCCTCACGACTGCCTCCTCTCTGTTCTTCTTGAGGCCAGTTAATATTTACTGATCTGAGTGATGCAGCCTACATCTGCAATGCTGCTGCTGCTGCTCCTCTAAAAAACGCTCTTTCACACCTTACACAACCCTAAAGTGAGCTGCTACTACTAGCCAACCCCAAATCGGCACAAAGGGAGAGCAGCGGCAGAAAAGAGATCGGATTATTCCCAGAATGCTTCTCTTGTGAAATCTTGCACAAATGATTGATTCTATTGACCTGGTGTATTAGAATACATCCTTTGTGATATCTAATTGATTAATAACTGAATTGCTGTTAAAAACCAACAGCATATTTGAATAGGGCAGACACTGTGAGTAATGCTCCTGTATGGTATTTATAATTAAACAGTCTGAAATAATTTGCAGCTGTCACAGCTTATGTGTTCAGAGTAGAGTGATAACAGCTGATATATTACATTATAGTTTTAAAGGTAAAACTGGACGTGTCATAGGCTAGTCTACACGTGTAGGTGTGTGTTCTCTGCTCAAAGGTTTTACATGTTACTGTGTAAAATCATGTGTATTTGAGTTTTGGTGAAGTGGGTGTGTGTCTGTATGTGAAGGAAGATGTTATTCTCAAGGTTATCTAGGTTCGTTGGTGATGCGCCCATGTGACGCCAGCATGATGACACACATGCACACACACACACACACACACACACATTGAGGGAAACAGAAGGGCTGCGCTGCATTCAAATTCAATTAAATGCTCGTTTTTACATCGTTAAACATTACGTCTCTGCTTGTCCGGACACTGAACGGCTGCTGCACCTTTACACAGAAAGCAGGTTCGATCCCCGCCCCTAACACCCTGTGATGTTTTTTTTGTTGTTGTCTCTCTCTCTCTCTCTATCCACCAAACAGCATACGTACGTGTATTATTATGTTGTAATGTACACTGACAGCCCATGACGACTTCCTTGAATGGTAGACAAGCGCGCGCTCGCTGACCTACACTCTACACGCGCTTGCACCTCAATCAATGAATCCCAACACAGACGGTTTATCAATTACCTGTGTCATTACTTCACGTGGTCTGATCAATAAACCACCAGGTGTGTTATTTATAGTCCTACACGTGAAAATGATTCTCCGTCTGAACTCACCTGCGCGTTCCTTCAAGAGAGTGGATGGTTGAACTTCTCTCTCAGTCAGCCTCAGTTTTTAACCGAGCATCTCCCAAGCTCCATCACCCCTTTTTGGCCATTTCTTCTTCTTCTTCTTCTTCTTCTTCTTCTCCTTCTTCTCCTTTTGTGCTGCTAGGCTCTCCTCCTCTTTCTCCTGCGACAGTTTCTCTCCTCAAGGACACCTCGGCGCGCCTCCGCCCGGCCACACTCCCGACACCTGCAAGCAGTCACCTCACCTCAGCTCTCTTTACGGGAACGAGATGTGTGTTTTATGGCGACCTGCTGCCCATCCATCTCCCTTTGAGCACTGATACAGATGCTCCTCCTCAGTTTGTCGAGAGAGAGAGAGAGAGAGAGAGGGAGGGAAGGAGGGGGGGAGGTAAAAACTAATCATAACGTCTGAGCATGCGTGACATCCACTGAACACTGGCACTCTATCCCCCTGATCATAGTATGTTATCAGTCATCACACTGTGGATTAGTATTTGTGTGTGTGTGTGTGTGTGTGTGTGTGCTTAATGACTTGTGTGTGCATCAATGTGTTTGCAGTGTCTATCTCTCCTTATTCAGATTCCTTGTTTCCTGCATGATGACTTGCAGCTCATAACTTCAAAGCTCTTAAATAGTCCCAGTTTTCATTTTGTAGACAATATGCTAATTTTATTGATTGCAAAATTGGTAGGAATAAATTATGATTTTTGGGTCATTTAGGAAGGTTCTGCATTATTCATTTTTGAGGCACTGATTTTCTTTGTTTTAAGGATCCGTGAAAAACACTGATTTAACTGTCGTCATTCTGTGGGTGATGGTGTGATTGTGGTGCAAATTCCTTTCTTTAGATTTATTTCCGAGCTCTTATTCCTTTAGGACAGTGGGCAGTGTAGAAAACCCGACTTGAACCCGGGCCCCCTGCTTTGAGGACTACAGCCTCCAAACATGGGGCGTGACCTAACAGCTATAATCATTTACTTGATCTATGTTTTAAGTTTCTGTGCATGAGAAGGACCCTGCATAGTTTGATAATACTGGCAGGTCTCTGTCATTAGTTCTGCATGGACTGTTTTCTATTAATTGGGTATCAAGAGGTGAGGTTATACAACCAAGATGTGGAGCAACTTCTTTACACTTCTTCTTCGTGTAGAAGAAAGTTTGTTTGAATCTTGCCTATATTTTGCATAAATTTGAGGGAAGACAGATCTTTGTATTTTGACTCTTATAAAGAGATTTCCACTGCCCTATCCTGAGTCCCAACCTCTACCTAATCCAACGCCTGGGGGATGAACTTGAACTACGACTGTAAATTAGTGTTTCTGAATTGTAGAAAATCCATGCTGCCATGTTTTAGAGTCTTGTATGAACACAAATTCTCTTTACAGTAAAGGTTTTCACAAAGGCAAATTCATAGGTTTTGTATTTATATGTGAAAAATATAGATGTTTTGGTGCCTGTTCACACTCCTTTTGCCTTCTGACATGTAGTAGAAGAGATTTAATTAAGAGAAAGCAGCTTTTGAAGACGCTTGCTGCAGTTTCTTTTCTTCTTCACTGATTTTCAAACGCTGCACAATCTCTCACTCTTTCACCTTTCTGCAACCTGACAGTAATTGCCTTGACATTTTGTCGCTGTAACACTGGTGTGCTCTGCTCGGTTTCAGGCTGTATTAACCTTTGCCAATTGCTGCTGCACACACTGTTGTTAGAATTGACCATCTTACAGTTTGAAAAGGAGCCTTGGGCTGCTGCTACGGTACGTTGTTTAGAACAGGAGAGTGGTTTCTCAAGTGGCCCCATAGGGAGAAGCACAGCGGTCAATATCAAGATCAAACACAATATGTGCACGAGCATAATGATGAGAAGAAGAAGAAGAAGACGTCACCCCATGGTCACTAATTGCCCCAGATATTTGGAAGGAAAAAAAGCCATATCAGCAGAACACGATGGAAGGAGTGTTTAGCTTCTTCTGTACATGTGGTGCTTAGGACTGCAATGGATAGTGAGCAGGTTTCCTTGCCAACCAATTACTGCAGATTTCACTAATTAGCTCTTCACTTTGTGATGCCAGTGTAGATAGATTTTCTTCAGTCTATTGTCTGCTTAAGATAATATCTCTGATTAGGCAATTGAAGGAGCTCAGACTTATTAATTTAAGGTATGATGTGTGACATTTACAACATTAATATAGCACATATCAGATAATGCCTTTCTAATAAAGAGTGCCACCACGTGGTGGAAGATAGCCCCGCCCCCCGCTGCATGTAGCGGTATAATGGTGGAGATTAGTCGCAAGAGTACAAGGGTAACCAAAAGACTTTAGAAACCGATAGAACACTCAGTCGAAACACTTAGGGAGGGGGGTTGGAGGAGGAGGGGAAGAGATGTGCAACATCTGGACATGGACTCTGAAAGTCGTGTATTCTAGTTTTAAGCAGACAGCGCGATATAAAAATTCTTCTGGTGTCGTGTTTCCGGTCACCATCCATCTACAAAACTACAGGCCCTGAAAACAAGCGATAGATCCATACCAGACATTATATAAAAAAAATATGGACAACGTGTTTTCATCTTTTTTCATTGCCAAAGTACCCTTGTGACAGGCGCTGGCATTTTGCTCTGGTGACTTCATTTGGAAAGTCATTGACAGAAGGGATCTGGCTGATGGATCTGCAGAATTGACGCCTTCCACTAACCAAAACAAACACGTAACATACCACCAAAATGTAACAAAAAGCCTCAGGTTGGTACAGTCCACAGCAGAACACATTCTTTTGTTGTTTTGGAGCAGACACTGACAATAATGGAAAGTTTAATGAGATTTGTGTTTCTGTTTGTCATGTTTTCTCTCAACGTTCTTCCTTGACTCTGTTAGTCTGTTAATTAACGACGCAGGAGCAGCACTTGTCAGAACAGCTGTCAATCATTACACGTCATCTTCTCTTTTGAAAAATACAAAATATTGAGTTCAGTCCCCTTTTCCCGTAAGTCCAACGCTTTGCTTGCAACAAGTTTAAGTCAAATATCAGTTCACTTTTTAGCTCTAGCTGTGTGTTACCGTCTTGCTGCTAAATGCTTCAATACACTTAACATTAACTTTATCCATGTGCTGTTCAGTGTTGAGCATGTGTTAAACAGAGTTAGGTATTAAATAAATAAAAACTTTTCACCCTATACTACTTACAAAGAATTTGGCGAGAGTTGCTTAGAGTGAACCTACGGAGTCGGCCATAAAACTCAAACAATGAGCTGACGTTAAAGATCCCAAAATTCTCTGTATAGAGTATAGGACAAACGCAAAATCTGGTGAAAACCATCCAAAGTTAGTCATTAAAATCGACTAATTTCATGTTACAAACTGTAGCTTGAACTATGAAAAATATAGAATTAGAAATAAGTTGTAAAGGTCTTCTATGAATTAGTTTCATGTGATTGCAAAATGTCAGTCTTGTTGCACAGCAGCTCTAAAACTTGTTCAAATGTACTGCAACTTTATACAAAATACATAACCTCTCATCTAAATAATGTAATCCTCAAACTCTGGTGAACAGGCAGGCATATAACTCTAATTATTGACCTTTATTTTCACAACTTTTGAGGCACACAGCACAAAAACAATCTTTTTTAATTTCCTTCCGGGGACAGAATTTCCCCTCAGGCGGTCTGCTGTTCTTAAAATGAACATCAGCTGTGTGAAAAAATGAGTTGTGCCATACTTTCAACTTGTGCTATTTACTTATTGAACACAAGCAGGGTGGTGCTTTTGCATAATTGGTCTGGAAGAAAGCCACCTAAATTGTCTGCTTAAATGAGTGCATGATTAACAAACAGAGCATCGCTATAAATGATGGTTTCCTTGTATTCCGTCCCTCAGGATATTTAATAGCGGCCATGCTTTTTAAAGAGATGCATGGTGGTCGAGAATTTAACTCACCACAGTTCTTTCTCTTTCTTTGTTTCTCTATCTCATTCATGCATCTGCTTTGGGCTTCTTCTTTTTTCTCAGAGTATGAGGGGGAACATCTAGTGTTTCCATGGTTACGGTGGATAAGAGTACATTGGACCCAGCTATTTAGGGCACAGTTTAAATCCCTTCGACTGCTCTGCAGGGCAAGGATTTTTTTTTTTTTTTGGAAGGAGGTTCATTGAATTCAGACTCTGAGGTGCGGCCTCCGGGGAGGAGTTGGTGACTCGCTGTGATGAGAACCTGCAGATGGCAAGCAGAGATGAGCTGCCAGCAGCAGGGAGGAAAGGGGGGGGGGGGGGTATTGGAGAGGTTGCAGAGAGGTTCGTTATGAATTCAAGCACATGGGAGAGCTATGACGGAGAGGCTTTCTGCGCTGCCTGCCTCTCTTGCTCCAAGTTTAGTCAGGAGGAAATGAATTATGGAGTATGGTGGAGGAGAGAGTGGCAGCTGTAGGAGAAAAGTGGACTCTGAGTTTTTTCAGTCTACTTCTGTAAGTTTTTGCTGCAACTTAAAGCTATCTCTATCACTCTCCTGCTCAGTCATAGATAATCTATTTCTATTTCTCACTTATGCTCATACACACATGTAAGCACACATAAGCACATGTGCAGAAGATAGTTTCTCTGCCAAATTCACAACTCTTTGACACTTGAGGTTTCCTAATTCTCCATCTCTCAGTAAATGATTGCCTTTTATGGACATTTTATTCACATATTTTCACAGGATGATATACAGTTTGGTGCGTTATATAATAAATCAACAGAATAAATTTACTGCCAACGATTTCTAGTCAGTAAAAAATCAATAGTCCTCACTGTACTAACTCTCACTCAGGTCTGTTTTGAATGTTCTGTGCTTCTTGTCTACAAACAGGGAGTCATTATTCAAAGCATGGGTCCTTGGATGTCTTAGCGCGTGTTCTCATTACAGCCGGAGCTGATGAGAGCAGAAATAAGTGAACCGCAACCGCAGACGGGGGACACATTCATCACCGCCGCCACCCTGCCCCCCTTCCCCCCTCCTCAGCGGTGGCGGCTAAGGGGATGGAACAAGGGAGAGTAAAAGAGTAAGTGGAGATTACACCCTTGTGGAGATAAAGCTTGAGAGAAGATGGGGATCTTTTTTTTTTTTTACAAAAGAAATAAGGCAATGCAGCAAAAAAAAAAAAAAAAATATTGTGTTTCTGTGATGGAGGTTTGTGAGTTGAATGACGATGTTCTGCTTTACAAGTTAGGTTGTGAGATTAACAAACATGGCACTCATGCTTTCACACATCTTGCATGACCAACAGAGAGAGCGCAAGAGGAGGGAGAGCTGGGGGGGACGCAAAAGAGACACATCGGGGTGTCAGACACAAAACACTGAAGGCAAGGTCAGAGGAAATTAAAAATAGAACAGGCCACATAGAGCCTCCCTGTTAGTCAACAGCCCCACAGACGAGACGGAATAAAACAGAAGTACGTTGTGTAACACTCAACACGTCAAATGAGAGTACTTAAGCACGCAGGACGTTAAAAATGAGCCCTAACAGCAGTCATCAATGTGCTCTTGACTCCCCTGGAGTCCGTGTTTTCCCACAGATTGAGCTGTGTGCCAGCACTTTTCAATATTGGAGCTATAACCTGCTATTACCTTGACAGTCTAAAAGGGTTTTGCTCTGCAGACAGCCTCTGTTGCCATGGTTACAGCCCAGGGATACTTTTTTTTTTAAATAAGGGTGGATGCTGTGATTGAAAGTGTAATAAGTGCGTGCATCCAAGGATGACCATGTGTAAGTGTGTGAGAAGTAGAATGTGAGTACCATTTCTCAAAATCTGCAGTATGACTTGAAATTGGGGCAATTGCAACACTGAACATGGATCCAGACACTCTGATGCAGACACTGAGGAAGTCTGCAGGTTATGTAACTCCACACTGCACCATGCATACGTAAAAAGTAAGGTGTAGTCTGAATGGCAACGCCTACATTAGCTCGAGAACCGGGTACATTGAAAAACAGATTAAGCCGGAGAAGTGTCTGCAGAATGAATTTAGATTTTGGCCCAAAGGAAAGATGACAAGATTAAAAACTGGATCAAAACGCTGCAACAGCGTGCACAGACGGGCGCCTTTTGTCTCAGTCTGTGTGGTTGAAAAAAAAAAAAAGACAAGATGATAATCAGCCAGACAGTTTCTTTTTAGTAAATGAATCGTAGTGATTCAGAGAAAATACGTTTATTGAATGTGCAGCTTTATGAGTTTAAATATGCAAATAAACGACTGTTTAAACAAATCTTTGCTCATATTATGTACTGTTTATGTGTGCATATGGAACATGGAACATATTTATGACTTTATCATGAGGGTCAAAGGTGATATAATGACATAAAGGTGCATGTTTTTTTTACACTGTTGTCTCACAAAAACAAATTGCATGTTCAGCATTTTCAAACGTGGGTTAAAAGAAATGTACTCGCATGAATGTTGAATATAAATCAGTGCAATTTTTTTTTACAAAGGGCAGCTGCAGATGGTGCAATGAAAAAGGGATATTTGCACACCCATTATTGACACAAGCAGCAGGCCCTCCTCCTGCCCTGCAAAATCATCTATTTCTGACACTGAGGTAATTTGTTTTCTTGTATTCCTGTTTTCTTTTTCTCCTGTTATTATGTCTTATTCTTGTGAGGAGGATCTAAGGAAGAAGAAGAAGAAGAGGAAGAACTAAAATTACAGTGCCTTAACTTCTTTTTGCACCATGTATTTTGTTTTATGATGTATTTATCCAACAGTGGCGTCTGCCTAGAGAGAGGGGATTTGAGTATTAGTGTAGAATTATTTTAGACTGTTTTCCAGCTTATGAAAAAAAGGAAACAAGATGACACAGGCTGAGAAACCACCATGTTATCCAACATGTTGGTAATGTCTGTTTTCGCAAGGGCATTTTTGCCTTTATTGGATAGGACTGAAGAGTGACAGGAAACGCCGAGAGGAGAGAGTGGAGGAAGACATGCAGCTGCAACAAGGACTATAGCCTCTGTACATTGGGTGCGCGACAAAAAAAAGACTATCTGGCACCCTGTTTGGGACCTCTTGACTACTAAATGACTTGATCTGGAGAGATACCCTGAATCCCTGCCCATTCCTGTGTTACTTGTGTGTGACCACTTTTAAGTTGAATAAAAAGAACTAAGATAGGGGTTTCTTTATCTATGAAAAAAGATTCAACAGAGTCTTTCCCTGAAGTGGCCAAAAGATATTTGTGATTGTGTTTTTGCCCATATGTGGAAGTTTTTGCACTGTTGATCAATCAGATTTTAGAGTGTGAATTTTACAAAATCATGATAAAGACAATTGTTTTGTATTCACACATATTCTTCACAAAACCACAATCTGTGATGTCTCTTAAAGCTCCTGTGAAAAACGTCTAGTACATGTTGATTTTGGTGACCCCTGTTGACAAAGTGGCAAAGTTTTCCTAGGAGTAAAAACACTTGTTAATTACTTATTGTGAATCTTTGCTGTGGTGCGTCAGCGTGTAGTTACTCACTTTGTTTGACATGTACCTGGTGGCTGAGGTTACAGGCATTCAAAAGAACTATAATGACTGATTTGTCGCTGATGGTCTCGTGTGGTTTTGTAGGTCACATAAAGGCATAGGTATTAAATTCAGTCTGATTCATAACTTTCTAATAGCTCCTCACAGAGGTGTTAATTCTTCAAAAGGATCCTTGTAAAAATGTAAAGATTCTACAACCTCTTTTTCCCCCCTATTTCGGTTGTCAAACCACAGCGTTTTTTATCAAATGTTTCTCATTGAATAACTTCATAACACACCTGTGGGATACTTCATGACACCAACAGTAGAGAAGACGACGTTTGAATGGTTGTGTTTGTGTTCCTATTTCTGTATGTGACTAACCCCCGGGGCAAGGATCTGGCTGCAGCTTTAATGGGCAAGACGTGGCGTTGCTATGTCAAACAACAGTGCATCCAACAGATTAAACAGCGCCCTGTACATTAGTCTATGTATGTATGAGTGCATCTGAGTGGAGGCTGTGTACCTCAATGCCTTATCTATAACAAGGATTTTAAAATGGCTACATAAGCATTTCTATCAGCCTTTATTTCTATTTTATACACACACACACGCACACACACACACACAAACGTAATGCAGGTGTCTGATATCCACTTAATGACTCTCAAGTGGGACTAATATAATTAAGTGAGGCCTCTCTGTCTCTGTCTGTCTCTCCGGCAATATCAGGCTGCAGTGAGCAGCAGTGAGTAATGCACGTCCATCCAGGCTCAGTAATTGGGTTTAAGCACATCAAACCTCAGCCTCGAGGTCCACGTGGAGACAAATGACACAAAGAGCTTGGTCATGAGTTCAAACAATCACTCTTTTCTTTTTTATCGAGAGATTTTATATGAGAGATGTGTCGAACATTACCCCAGGTCAGAGATCAAACCCATACATGTGGCACATTTATTTCCCCAACCACAACATCTGGTTATAAAAGTCATAATCTAAAGACAAATCCTTTATAAGAGATGCTCTAAAGAGAGGTCATGAGATGGAAAGAAACATAATCTGAAAATTTGATATTTCAAATTAACAACAAATACTCTCAGGGATTTTCAAGCAAAAACATAAGTAAACATAAACAGCAACTCCAATTTCAAGTTTAGCAGCATTCCTTTATTAAATCCCCCTTTTTTTTAAATACTGCATGCTCAGTTTGACAAAAACAAGACATAAAATGATCTCACTGCGGTCTCTATGAATGTATGGTGACCTTTTGACTACTTTTGGACATTTTACTAACTTAATAATCAGTTCAGAAAATGATCTATGATGAATCGTGCCTTTTTATAAATAAGATACAGCACACATGAGGGCCATGTTATTTAGTTTTAGTTTAGTTTAGATGTTTGTTGCCATTTGCACAGGTACAGGACAGTACAGGTACATTGGAATTCTTGTGCGTTTCTCCCTGAGTCAGCTTCTACAAAAAAGTTAAAATTATATATAAAATAGAATAACATTGTAAGAAAAAAAAGAAAGAGTACAAAAAAGTTTAAAAAAAAAGTTGTATTAACAGCTAAGCAAAGATATAATACAAAAAAATAAAAATAACAAGGGGAACACTTGTTATTTTTATATTATATATTTTTTTGCATCAAATTTGAACGAAAAATATATATAAGTTTTTTGAATCACTTGATTATTTTTGTAAAATTCCTTTATTAGTCTTATCAAAATAATAATTGGGTGGGGGAGTCTCTCTACTCCTGTGCGCGTACCCGTCGGTGTTGTGTTGGCGGGGTCTCGCCTCCCCTCCCCTTTCCCGTGCTCGTCCCCGCCCCCCCCCAAAGAGTCCCGGAGGCGCGTCCCCGCCACGGCCCCGGTGTGTCCGCCAGGGGGCAGCTGTGTCTCGGTCTGAGGCTGCGCCGCTCCCGCTGCATCACAGAGAGGAAAATACCACCAGATGGCGGTTTAGGATTGCTGCTCTTCTCTCAAGGCGCGGTTCCGCTCGCACGGCCAATTTTCAATAATAAAATACGCACGATATTAAAACGAAAATCGATTTATTGTTTTCGGAAGGCGATAATCGATTCGGCGATGAGCGTTAAAGGTGAGTGTGTGGTGTTTTTTTTTGTCGTGTTTTGTGCGGCGGGGAAGGGAGACGGAGCACAGATTAAAGATGGTGGACGCAGACAGGGGAAGGCTGGTCGGGTTGGGGGATGGGCGTTAGCGGCTAACGGAGGTGAATGTGCTTTCTCTCTCTTCCTCAGTTACATTATAGCCTAGCAGAGCCGCTAGCTTGCAAGCTAGCCCCCCGAATTTTTTTTTTCCGGGGAGACAACTTGCTGGAGGGACGAGCGGCTGCCGCAGCGCTGGCCCCCTTTTTTTTTTTTTTTTTTTTTTTTCTTTTTTTTTTGACACCCTATTTTCCACTCGGCGTTGGAGTTTGGCTTGTCAACAAATAAAAGAGCCATGCTGTGTGACGTGCTTTCTTTGCTGTTTGCAAAGGCAGGAATCAGAGCATCACCTTCTCTCGTTTGCACAGCCGTATTATGATTGCAAGGCTTCAGCGTTGCTCTACTGTTGTTGTTGTTGTTGTTGATGACTTTTTTTGCCCCTTGTTTTGTTTGCTCTTTGCACACTTGGAGGTGTCAAATGTGTCACATTAAATGGGCTCCTTGTTGCTACTTTTTTTTTTTTTCCCCCTTCAGCATCCTAGCCCTCTTCCCCCCCTCTGCCTTTTCAGAGTTTTCAGAGTAGTGGTGACTTTTCAACCCGGCTAATGATGGACGTGTTGCTCTCTAATGAATGACAGCACATTGCATTGTGTGGTGGTTAGGGTTTTTTTTTTTTTTTGCAGGATGTTTCACTACATTTATTATGGCGCTTTTCTCTTTCCATTCCCGCCCCCTTCTGTGCGGGAAACAGGCAACAGTGAGCAGGGGAAACATGACTCACATTAAAGGGGGGGGGGGGGGGGATGGGCTCCACCACCTCCAGCCATCCCTACAGGTCTGAACATGCCCCAGTTGTGGTCGTCCCCTCCCACTTCCACACTGACCCAAGCAAGGGTCACCCCGTGCAGTGTAGTTAGGGCTGGTTGATAGGAGGTCAGAGTCCATCCGGGTTGTTAGCATCAACCTCAGATTGTTGCATAACTGCTTTGTTTACAGAGAGCCATGTGATTTCTTTTTTTCATGCAGGATGTCTTGGTTTGGCTATCTCTGCAGCCTTCTTGTCTTGTCAATCAGTTCTTCCGTCCTGCTCTACAAAATGCTTCATTTATCCTGCAGAACAATTTCAACTTTTCATGTAAAACATTGTCAACAGAATTGCCATTGTGGTTTCCATCAACGGGTACATGTTCTATGTTGATATTTATACAACTATGGGGTACGTCAGTGCATGTTAGGCTCACAATTAAACAAGCGAACTGTCTTACTGATCAGAACCCCAACACTCGCCAGAGGTCGGTAAACGTCTACGTTGGCCAGTATAACCAACAACGTCAATCCCCCTGACAGGAAATAGCTCTATTTTAAATCATATGCTTATTAATGTTACCTAAGCCATGCATTGGTTGACTGTATTTTGCATCCACTCTGCACACATTGGTTGGATTTATTTCCATGAAAACATCAAAGGTACAGCCCCACTTTTTAAGTCCCATTAAGCCTTTCGAGGTTGAAGAGATGTCATCCTCTCTCAAATGAAGATTGAATCCTCAACCTTGTCTCTTCTGATCGCAGCAAACCAGCGAGTTTAGAGCCGTCATTGGTGGGAAAGCCTTGGAAACTTAAATAAGGATGCGGCTGTTTGTCATTTGACCAATAAGGGGACACTTCAGTGACATGTCCACTTGACTTACTGTACAGCACTTTGGTCCGCCTCGGTTGTTATAAATGTGCTATATAAACACTATATATATTATATACTATATATTGACTTGACTTGGCCATGGTTTAAACTCAACTTTTCAATGGAAGGTGTGGATTGCTTCTTTCAATCAGAGAAGTTCTTGTCCCCTGGCTTTGCTTACTTTTGTTTTGAGAACATGCCGAGTGGCTCTTTCACAGCAGGTTCTGTTTTAGAGACTTTCCTGTTGGGCAGTATTGCTGAATGGTTAGCAATGTACTTGGCTGCCTGACCTAAAGTTGTCTTGAGAATATATTTATTTTTCATGAATGAATATTTGAATTTCTTGAAAATTCTGCTTTACTGGTACCTTCATCTTGATCTGTACGGGTTGGAAAATTACATTCTGGTTCAGACGGTTGATTTGAATGCCGTTTGGAATGACCTCTTAAACACAAAAGGATTTGGCTGAAAATAGCTTAATATATCCATTATCCATCCACCATGCCTCCTATCCATTATCCAGAATAGGTTCTAAGTGGTTTGGTGTGAAAAAGTCGATAGAGATCTTCATTTACCACACACTAACAACACAGTTATCCGTCACACAGACGCACAATAACCTTTCCCTTTCTTTCATGCAAAAGAAAGGGAAAGACGAACTAATTTCTGTGCCAGAGAACATACCGGTTGGATTACATTGTTCAGCTGTTTACTTTGCAGCAAGAAACACACACAGGATATTTCTGTGGCTGTGCTATTGGACACAGTAAAAACACAAAATCACAGTTCTTTTATGGACTTCCACTGTGCATCATTAAGGACAGCACATAATATTTGGCCTCCTTATTCTCATTCTAAACACAGGAATTTATAAATATCCACACTGTTTGTGCATTACGGTCATAAGTATTCATTTATACAGCCGCTTGTCTTCTGCCTCAGGCTTTGGAACAATTTGAAACTGACGCGCAGCAGATTTCTTGCATAACTTTCTAAAGGTGGCTGATGGGAGGACCGTGTCGCCGTTAGAAACCTTTTAGATGACGCTAAGTGTCGACAGGAGAAGATGAATAATTCCTCCTACTTTCTTTGTCATCTGAATTGCTGTGCTCTCTGCCCCCTGTCTCTTCCCGTAGTAAAAGCCATAAAGGACAGACAAGGCCATTGAGGTTAGAACTGGTTGAATAAACACACACTGTATTTGTTTTCCAAGGTAATCATGGGAAGGCAAAGATAATAGGTGTTTGTTTAAGGAGAATTGGTTTCAGGCAGGTGTCATTTGGAGACTTAAATGACTCAGGACGCTGTAAGTCTTAATGTTTTTGAACATAAAGCTACCATCAGGTATTGCATGAGACAGTTAATCACATCGAGAAGAGCAAACCTGGGTCCTGTATTATGAATTGGGCCATATAATAGTCCCAGAGGCTCTTGCGGCTCAACTGCGGAGCCATATGCTTATAATGACACAGCCCAGGAGATTATGTAATGTGTTTGACATTTGTCAGAGCCTATTACGCGCTGACCTTGATTCAAGACGGGGACTGTAGAAAGAACAATATTTTCTGTTCTTATTGTTGTCCCGTCCGTGGCTGTTCTCAGCACAGTTGAAGAAAGTCCAAAGTAAATGAAATGTCACCACTTATTAGTGCTCATTAGTTTTTTAAATTGTATCTTTACTTTTATGTTTATCACACATATAGAAAAACATTTAAGTAATGGAACTACCTCAACATATAATTCAACTCAGTATAAGATTTTTTCACGCATCTCCGCTGATTCTGTACATTAACAAGTGCTGTATACCGAAATAACTTACATTTATAACCCATATCGTCAAAATAAAGAAGTCTGTTCATGTCATTATGCAAACGGTCCTGTGTGTAACACTTTCTCAAATAGTTTAGTCATCTCTAGCAGCTGAAAACGAGGCTTTCCTTGTGATGTGGTTTCCTGTTGTGTAGTTAGCTCAGTCGCTTTCATCAAACCTCTTATCTTTCTATCTCTTCTTTTTACTCAGATCAACTCAGGTCAGGTCTGAGATTTTACAGGAAAGCCAAGCGTAATTTGTTTACTTAAAAAAAAGCAGGCGGCTGAAATAAGGTCTGGCAGTGGTGTCAAGAATCCCCCTCCCCCTTTTTTCATTCAAGTTAGCCTGAGAATCCATTCATTACTATTTTACAGAAGCGCTGTAAAAAGGATTACTTTCTAAAAAAAACAAAAAAGGATTGGACACATTATATAAAGTCGTCCTGTTAGTCAGGCTGTTAGTATGAAATTGATTATCTGGAAATGTCATGCACATGCACAGTGATGGGAGACGCCAAAGAGCTGCAAGAAGTACATTTCATTAGCTCAGATTTGTAGTGTATCTCTTCATGTATAGGCAGTATCACACAAGCAATGGCATTAATTTTCTTACTTATTTTTAACAGTCCTGGTAATCAGTCAGATGCTCATGTAGAGTCATGGGCAAGAGACTCTTAACCCCCAATTGCTCCTGCTGCTTTGTTAGTGGCATATGCTTGTGTATTGTGGAATTAGCTACTTCTGATAATCACTTTGCATAGCAGCCTCTACCATCAGGGTGTGAATGTGTAGGTGTGACCTGCGGTGTGAAAGCGCTTTGAGTAGTCAGAAGACTAGAAAAGCGCATTTACTATTTATCATTATCTGTGAATGTGATGATTGTTTTCACTTTAAGGTCAGTGAATCACTTGACCTTTAAAATGTCAAACATTTTGAAAAATGATCATCACAACTTCCCACATCCCAAAGATATCCCAAAAACACTCAACTGTTACTGCTATAGATGACTGAAAAGCAGAAAATCCTTTTAATAAAGAAAGTTAACCAGTGCATGTTTCAACATTTTCTTTGAATGTGGGATGTAATTTCTTATGATTAACTGCTAATCCCCTTATCCTTGCAGATTTACCATCAGTGCTATACTCAAAGGGTTGCAGTTTGTTAAACCAACAAATTTATTTTAGATTTTCTGCATCCAAGTCCATTTTCCAATCCCTCATCAAAACAAAAACAACAGAATCAGTACTTTCTATAAACTTTAACTGAGTACTGAGTTTATACTATTATGTGAATGGATTCCTCCGCTTTCTTTCTTTCTCTCCATCGCTTGTATTTAAAGGGATCATGCCATCTCAGCTATGCTTCACAGATGGCGAGTGCTTTTTTTTTTCCCCCTCATGAAAATGTGACAGTTCAAAGTATTACTGAGTTCAGATAACAGTCATACATTTATGTTGACATAAAGATGGGTCAGATAATGCAGTCACAACCAGATTCACTACTTGAGCTGTAACGGAGGCAGATCTATCATAGAGGGTGTTTGCTGAAGCATGAGCCGTTAAGCCGTAATGAGACAAGGTGGTGTGTGCGTGTGAGTGCGTGTGTGCGTGTGTGCGTGTGTGCGTGTGTGCGTGTGTGCGTGTGTGCGTGTGTGTGTGTGATCTCTCTCCCTGGTGCTCTTCCATGGCTCAGTAGTTGCTAGGCTGAGCAAACACAATCTACCTGCAGCTGAAGCTCAAGTTTGTTTTTTGCTGCAGCCAAGACACCAGCTGGCAGTGGCTACTAGATTTATTAAGAGTCAAGAGAACGGAAACAATACAAAGGCTTTCTTTCAACGTCAAGACACTTCTTCTTTCTAGTACACTGGTCATCTTTAGTCATACATAAATATCCAATACCATCAGAATGTGTTATTTTTATCGTATAATTTCATTCCTCTGACTCTTCTAGTCTTGAATATCTGGGGTTAGTTAATTTTACACCAATCTCTGCTAATCAGATGTTGAAAGTAACACTTTTTCCATTTGAAAAAAAGGGAAACAAGATGTTTGATTTGATTTAAACTATTTCATTTTGGGGCTTTTTGTGCCTTTATTGGTGAGACAGGACAGTGGATAGAGTCTGAAATCAGGGATTGACATGCAGGAAAGTCTAGAGATGCACTGATCCACTTTTTTTCAGTTACGGTCAGATACCTTTTGTTTTTTATTATCATAACTGATATTGTTATTGTACAGAAAAAATCATTTCCTAATCGTTTATTGACAAAGATAAAAGGTATTTTATGGGGCTGTCATGAAAGGTGGATTCTTTTGTCTAAACATTTGTAATATTTTTTTTTGTATTATGTTTTTGTATTATATTATTTTTTTTTTCTATTATGCGTGAGGCTACAAAATTGGCTCCGTCAGTCCAATATCCTATGCGTAAATTACGTCAATATCGGACCTGTTATGGGTATTAGATTGGATAGTTCCAATCTCGACTATTTTCCTAGTTGGTTAAACTGAAATTTCAAAAATACAAATAAATTGTTTTAACTGACTAGTGATTTTTGACTAGTAGCGATGGTTATTCCGTTTAACCATTTAGTCGACTAAACACACATACCTGTAGTTTGGACTTGAACAGAAGATTTTGAAGATGATGCTGTAAATATGCAAGTTTGATTCCCAATTGCGTAATATTGTGATGCACCCATCACTTGCCCTTTATCCGAAGACAACAAAGGACTTTAGCCATGACTTCCAGCAGTATGTTCAACAAGGTTAACAAATCACATGTAGCTAACAGTTCTACCTGTCACTGTTAACACTTCAGTCTTAGTTTTGTTATTACTGTTTTTCATTTGTAGTGTTTTCTGGAACTTAACATCAGGCTGCCAAGTAGAAAATCTGCGGTCTGTTTCCTGGTCAAGTTTGCACATGCCCAGTGTACTCTAAGGGTACTGGTCCAAGAATACAACCACTGGGGGAGTGAATGGGCGTGTGAATGTTTATGAATGGGATTAGCTAATACTTATAGACAATTTACAGAGCAATCTCTGCCTTCGGTGTGTGAATGTGATATGGTATAAAACACACTTTGAATAGTCAGAAGATAAGAAAAGATCCAAGCTCAAGTCCATTCATTTGTTGTTATTCCTAAATGTGTAGATAAGAGTTTTGATGATGGGTTACTTTGGGGTTTGTTAATCTTGTTTAAGACAACTGTAACCTTAATGGAAGCATAAAAAACTAAAACATTACTGGGTTATTGTTGTCGCCATCACTTCACAAACTTCCGGTTAAAATGCCAAATCAGTAAAATTCCTCACTTTACACTTTGGTTTGTATATAAATGATGTATATTGTCCAGCCACCTGCTTTGGAAATATGTTTTATATCTGAGAATTCTTCCAGCATGAAAAATGTATTTTGGGAAAAGATACAATTCATATTTGGTAGTGCGATTGAAAAATGGTGTAAAATGGCTTTTATTGAAAATAGTCTCTGCAGTATTACAGGTTGTTTATTTGGATGGATATTTTGGTTTCGTCACTCTGCTGTTAGGACACACAGGAGGTGTTGTTCCTGTCTGAGTTTGGTTTTCCTGCTGTGCTGATACTGACAGCACTTCATTTTTGTATCAGTGCTGCGAGGTGGAGCTATGTAGACTGAAACACCTTATTAAAGACTGAGCCTGCGACAGACGCTCAAAGGAAAGACTGCACAGACCGTGCTTCATTCCCATTGTGTGCAAATAACAGAGTTTAAGGTGGAATGAACAGTGAGCCTTCGTGTTAAGGTCTATGTACAGTCAGGATTTGCAAGATTTTGAGCTGAGAAGTTGTGTAAGATAAACATTAGATACATTTTGCATAAACATTTATAGCAACCATTCAACCACACGAAAAAATGTATTGATTTATAACAGTAATGCAGAATACAATAAAAATAAAAAAGCCTTTTTCTAGGCCGACTATTAATCAAAACATGTTAAACAATTTTAATTTTAGGCTGATAAAAACAGGAAATAGAAATGATCAACTTGTAAAGTAGAATTTATGACGGTGAAATGTTTAGATTCAAAGGAATGAAAACATGAAGAGAAAACAGTTGCGATGAAACATTTGAGGGAAAGTATAAAGCGCGGTTTAAAGTTTCTCTGACAAGCTGTTCAAACAGCTCAAAGCCTGAAAACTCAAAGCTTGCTCACCAAATGTTAGCCGTTTATTCCTCAGTGGAAAGAATTTCTTCTGGAGCGATAGTTTTGAAAGGAAGTGCGGGTCTTTGCTTTGTATTATCAGTGATTGAGATGTGTGGATTGTACCCTCCTCAAGACATTTTGTTGTGAAAGGAAAACACAAGTTGTGATATTTTATTGATCTCTTTGCCGGGCCGGAGAAAGTGAAATCCCATTTCACAGGCAGAGATTGATATCTTGCTTCTAGCCTTCATGGGCTTTAATATGAAAGGGTTTGAGTAAATTCTCCCCTTTGCTACGGAGGGCTTTGACTCATTTGGATTTACACTTCTCAGGGCAGCCAGATCTAAATTTGGCATCAGACCAGACCCGCAAATCCTTCAGGTGTCATTTGTTCAAGCGAGGTTAACGACCAGTTCCAAGCTCCAGCAAATACAAGCTCCTTAGTATCTGCTGTTGTAGAGTGTGTGTGAGTGTGTGTGTTTCTCAGTGGTCAGTGTTATTTGTACACCCTCTTATTTAATATTGATTCACTGGTCTGGTGCTCTTTGGTTGCACTGAGTGGATATGAAGTGGTAGCAAAGGAGCAAGACATTTTAAAGTGCAGCTACAAGGCTAATAACAGCCCAGTAAGGTGTGAATGTACCACATGTACATGGTACTGGAAACAGATATCCTGAAAAAACATTAAAAAAAAAAAAGGATTGACTCACAAACTGAGGCCTGGAAAAGTATTTTAGAGCGAGTATAAACAGGACAATGAGGGGAACGTTTGTTTGATGTATTAACTGTGTCAAAAAGTCCCCACCCCCAAGCACTTCTTTATCAGCAAGCCATCTTCAGCGTTCTACACTTAGCACCAGCTGCCTCTAAAATAAGGTAAATTGCCTGTACACATATTCACCTCACAGCAGGAGACTTTTACGTAATCTGTCATATTCACTTAAGTAGTAAATACATTACTGGCGAACAGAAAAAGAGAATGGCGAAGCTTCATTATGTGCACAAAGGTCCCACTGGTTTAACCTCATCAGTATCTCTTGCTAGCCTGCGGTGAATTGTTTCTGAATTTCTTCCTGCTGTAATCACACATCAGCTCACCCTGATAACATGCAGATTTTTTTACAGGAAGATGGCTGGCAAAAGTCAGGAAAAAAGTCATGGTGTTTTGTGCTTATATGAAAACAGCTATTCAAAAGCTTTAAGTTGGGAACAACGTGATTAGATCAACGTTCGGCTGTAATTGTAAGACTGCAAACAGTGGCCACACTCTGCAAACCCAATTACACAATTGTGAATTTTGGTTCAATTTAAAAATAAAATTCACTGGTTCAACAGAATTAATATTAACATTTTACCGACTGTCTCTGCTTTTGTCGATCCTGCGACCAATGCGATAAGCACTGTAGCCGCTGTACAGCTGCTCTCCAGCTGCTCTACCAACCGTGCAGAATGAACAGGCATTAGTTGGATTTCTATTATTGTGACATCATCTCTGGAGAGACTGAATGTACAGGGTGCACAACCACATATCATTTTATGATTAAAAAAACAAATCAACTCATGAATAGAAATGCAAAAATGTATGGATTCATTAATTCAAAGAAAATAAATTGTGTACAAATATATTTTCTTAGTTGATTGATCAGGGATTTTTCAACGACCCCCAGTTCCTGTTGGTGCACACTTTGGTTTGAGGTTTACACTTTTTCGTATTTACTGTGTTGACTTCTAAAATAGGAAGACCATTAAGTTAGCAAACTTAGCAAACCCAGCTGGTGGACAGTCGTAGGTATGTCATTGTCATTAGTTTGTATTGCTCATACCCCATCTGCTCTTTTAGATCATGTAAAGCAAATGATTAAGGGATTTTCCTGCCTTAAATTGTAGACTCCAACAGATTATTTACCCATAAACCTCTTTCCTTATTCCCCACTGACTCCTTGTTATCCTGCCAGCATCATCCACCATCCAAACAGTGCATCTCAGTATCAAAGAAATCCACCACACTCACCTTACTTAAACTGTTGACATTTACAGACATTTAAAAACCACTGTTGTAGTTATGTTGATTTAATTTAGTAACGTGTAACCATCAGTCATATATGTTTAATGATGCTACATGTAGCCTGCATGGTATGGTTTTAAAATAAAGAAATAGGATTTGAATTTTTTAGTACAAACCATTCCTCATTAAAAAAAAAAAAAAAACACTTTGCAATTTCAAAGGTCACCTGGCCATGCCGGCTAACTGTGTTGTATGCAAAGTAAATATATTGAATCTGCATTATTCATCAGTGTTGCAGTTATTGTGGATTGAGCCTGCAGTTAGTGTTTTTTCCCTTAATAGGCAATTAAGTTAAGTCTGCATTTAATGGCCATTACAAGTTCAAAAGAGACATGCTGATGTCTTGAAATGTTTGTAATTCAAAAGTATTTGTTGTTAAATTAAAGAGAAGACAGAAAAAAAAAAAGCTTGAACCAGACGATATATTCCTTTTTTGCTTGATAAATCAGTGTTGCCTAATCGTACCATGACTGTCTTCCATTCTTCATGTACGCTCCTGATTCACCTGAATGTGTCTCGCAGTAAACACTGATTTCCCATTAGGGCTTTTAGATGTCGAACGACTGAGTGGTCAGGCCTGGCTTATTACACTAACTGCCAATGATTGAAGCTCTTGTGGAATAATAAATGATTCCCAGACTGGAGCTGTAATTGGCAATAAGCTTTGTGACATTTCATGCTGTGAATATGCCAATTAATTACAAGATAAATAAAAACAGTCATGGGTAAAACATGTCTTAATGTTAAGGTGACATCTGAACTTTTAAAATATTTTTTCTAATCAACCCTAAGAGCAGCAAATACTCACATTTGAGAAACTGGGATATTTTTTGGGGGTCATTTTCACTTGTAAGAGCACTTTGTGTGATTATCTTTTTGAAGTAAACACTGAATTAATTTTAAGGGTGGTTTCACATTAGGGACCCAGTTACGAGTACACATGACTCCAAGGTGCATTTTATTTGATCTGTGTTAAACACAAGCAGTCAGCGAGTATGTGAAGGCAATTCTAAAGGTCTTTTTCTGTCCCTCAAAAATCTTCATATCCGCGCAGCATGGGCCCATTTCAGACACTGAGCTGCACGGTGGATGTGGAAGAAGTGCGAAGATTTGTTGGTGTCTCAGAAATAACAACATCTACAATAGTAGGATGAACTCCATTGTCTGCACAAGACTAAAACAAATGACGCCCAGTTGATCACACAAGTGGTTGCAATGGGTGCATACCACCACATACTGTATCAGACTGTGTACATACGCAAGTGTGCTTGGGCCGGGAATTATGTTGCTTATGTGTAAGTAGACCAGCACGGGAGAGGGGAGGCTAGACCAATAGTGCCCGGGCCCTTAGTCTTTCAAGTCCACCTATAATGACTTTTATAATAAGTTGCACCTTTAACTCTCCATTCGGAGTCAACAGTGTCGGAGTGTTGCTCCACGAAATGAAACTTCACTCTGAAGGTTTCATCTCCTTGATGGGTGCTTGATGAAAATTGATGTGCTGTATAATAATATGCCAATTGCCAGCAGCCCGAGCAGTTGTGTGTTCCTCAGCAGGAGTGGTTCATCTTAAAAAATGTTTCAGTAAAAGATATAGCTTGTTTCCTTCCTCTTCTCTTTTCTTTATCTGTACACATGGCCTGGATGGACTACCTTTTAGAATCTCTGTGTTAAAGCAGCCATCTGTGTCCTTCAGATTCCCTCTCTCTTTTTGTCTACATCTAAGCTGCCTGTACATTATCACTACACCGAAGCATTTCTCCTTTTTCTGCTTTGACATCTCCACGCTCAGATTAGCAGGCTTCTCTCGTGCCTGTGAAGTCTTCGACGTGCCTCTACATCATTAGCAAGTAATAATGATGGCTGTGAAGACTAATGGCATCCGCAAGGGGTGTGTGTGCTGTGTGTGCGTGTATGTGTTTGTGTGTGTGTCCTGCCTTGTCCTCTCCCTCCTATTAAGTGGGTATGAGGCAGAGAGGTGAGAGAGGAGGAAAACCCCGACAGACATGAGAAGAATGAATCAGGATTGTCAAAATACCAGAATCTGAAAATGTGATAAGATCATAGTAAAAGTGAAAAAAATATACATCCTAAAAAGAGGAAGCAAACTTCTGCGGATATCTACATTTTTCAAATATGAAAAGTTGCCTCAGTATTCGTGCTAGTAAGACGGTGTCTCGCTCATCTACTCATGCACGCTGCTACCTTTCTGTTTGTAAGACACATACGCGTAACTTTTGCATCTTTATTGGTGTTATCATAAATACAAAAAAACTTCTGAAGAGTGCACATATTTTCCCGGGTGAGCTTCAAACGGAATATTTTTTATCCCAGACTTAAGCCAGGATTTTTTCCTGTCAGCGTTAAGGCTGCAGGAAATAATCGTTATACTATCCATTAGGGTAAGTTTCCTGCTGTGAGGTGGATACCTGAAGAGGCAACAATCTGGAAGATTTCAGGGGCAGTCTGTCCTTAAATTGCTTAGAAATGTGCAGAAGTGCATGTGTGGAAAAGGCTTATGAGACCCAGAACGGACTTGAGACATAAACGTCAGTAATTGCTGACCTCTGAATTAAATGGACCACAGCTCTCTCTCTCTCTTTCTCTTGAAGCAGTTTGGATTAAAATATGTTCTGTAGTCTATTTAAAGCTTCTGTATTCGATGATGTTGATCATTAAATTAATAGAAATTCAATTTTTTGAAGAAAAATGATAATCAAAGAGTATGTCAAACCTTCAAATAAATTAGGCTTTTTTTCCCCCTACTCTATGCTTTCTGCTGATGTCACACTTTCTCCTTCCCTTTCCTCCCCCCCCCATTTGCCCCCTCACTCTCACCCCTTCTCTCCTTGCTCTTGCGGCTCCATTTTGCGTCAGCTGCAGCCAAACAGGCAGCCATTGCACAGAGAAGGGGGAAGAAAAAAATCAGTTGCCTCTTCTCTCCGTCTCTTAACAAGCTGTTCCATATCCTTGCCTTTTTTTTTCTCCTCATGATCTATTTATCCATTTTTTTCACAGAGGTATTTCTCTAGAGAGTGGAAAAAAAAATCTATTTTTCAGCAGAGATCTTATCAGTTTGTGCAGTTCACACAGCATCCTTCCCCTCCCTTCTTTCTCTTTTTGCTAAGATCAGGCTTTGTGCGCTGCAGAGAGCAAGCATACTGTAGTTTGTGGCAATAACAGATGGCTGTGTGTGAGTGTGTGTGAGTGTGTGTGTGTGTGTGTGTGTGTGTGTGTGTGTGTGTGTGTGTGTGTGTGTGAATCGTGACACGACTATGTGTCAGACTCTCTAACTCTGTGTCGGATGGGTAATCTCCCGTGTGACATAATCATAATCTGGTTAAACCAGACGGCCACAGTTGGCCTCAAGGCTGCTCCACATTGTGAGGCCAAGGCTCTTTGGTCTCAGTATGTATGGTGGCTGGCAGCAGGATAAAGTACAATTATTGTCTCTGGTGTTCAGCTTGAAGCTTTGGCCCAGAGAGACCGATTGTGGTTCAAGCTCAAAAGTCAGGCTCTGAACTTGGCCTTCATGTGGAGAGGTTTTTAAAGGCACAGGAGTCAGCTGATCGGTTTATTCTTTCTCCAACAGAAGTCCTGCTCTTTGTCCTAAGCACTGATATTGTAAATTAGGACTTCATAGATTCGTTGAACTTACCAGGAGTTGTGGAAACATTTAAAACAAATACGATTAAGCTGTTGTGAACAAGGACAGTGAAAGATTTTTGGCCTGTTAGTTACCCAGCTGGTTACTCTTTTGAGAAATTGTCTGTTGTATAAAATAAAAAAGGCAGTGTCTCAGCATACTTTCCAAAGGCCAAAGCATTACATACTCCACTGTTTGAAGTCTGACAGAGAAAAGGCCTGCCAGCGACCAAATTGGTTTACTTGCTGGTTTAAATACTTTAGCTGCTGCCGACAGCTCTTTTTAGTGAGACTGCACGTTAGCTTCTGACCTGACAAAGTCATCAAGCAGCTAAAAGGACAGATACTTTACGCTTACGTTGGTGGAGAAACAGTTTTAAAAGAGGTTATTGGACATGCAGATGAACAAAAAAAAAACCTCAAAGGAATGCTCATAGACCTACTGCTAACTGTTACCTACTAATACGGTAGTTGAGCTAAATCAACTTTTGAATGTGATTGCATATCAGTTTCGTTTTCACATCTAATTTTCTCTACTCAGAAGTGGCAGTAGTTCCCTAAGTAGTTCAGTGTCTGAACTACTTAGGGAAGGAAATTGCAACTTTTTTGAAAAAGTGAAATTATTGAAATGGACATGGCTTGCAAGTATGAATGTGTGTTTCAGTGTCTATGCCATTATTTTTTTAACTGTTTTGTATGTTTATTTTTCTCCAGATTTTATCAGTATTGCTGCAGGGCACCCCAAGAAAAGAGACCTCGGTCTCAGTGGGTCCTCCCTGCTAAAATAAAAATGACTTTAGTACTTAAACTTAAGTAATACTTTGACTGAGAGTCATATTTAACCAAGGCTACATACTTTGACACAAGTAATAAAGCTGTGTACTTTGTCCACCATTGTCTTGTCTTGAGGCGGCAGTAGCTCAGTCTGTAGGGACTTGGCTTGGGAACCGGAGGGTTGCCGGTTCACTTCCTGAGCACTGCTTCCCTTGAACAAGGCACTGCCCTTGAACAAAGCACTGCGAAGTGGAGAACAAGTATTTCAGTTATTATAGTGCCTCAGTTGTGAAGGAGTCCACATCACTTAATTAGAATTGAATGTGAGCTGGCAGGTGCTAGATTGAATGCATCATCATCATTGGACCAAATTGGAGCCGTCTCTCAGCTCTGCCTTCATGCAGTTGACACGACTTAATTTCTGCAGTGAACCCTGATGAGAAAGAATGTGAGAAATGTCAGGTTGAGAAGCTGTTGCTGGTTTTGTATTTTTTTTGCCTTTGGTCTGCTGAGTCACAAAAAACACTCAAACTTCCCTCTTTGTTGTTGGTAATCAGAGCAGCGTGTTTGCGGATCATGCAGGTCACCACCTGTTGTCATATTCTGTTTCTGTTCCCTTTTTTTTTTTCACAGGCAGATCAGTAATGTCTGAACTTCCTTCTCTACCTGTTTGCTTTGCATGTGTGTTGATATTCCTCAGCAAAGAGCTTATAAACATTCGTCCAAGTAAACGTTTCCAACAATCTCTCCATGCATGGATGATTTAACGATAATCTGCTTTGCATACAGCCTTACATGGAAAGGAATCAGACATTGGAAGCCACTTGATAATCGTGTTACTCAATGCTTCTGCACCACCCGCTATTGTAAAACAAGCAGCAGAAGTCATTTCCTGAAGAAATGAAACAATGAACTTGATGAGGGGAAGTGTTGCTCCAAATTTAACAGAAAGATGGAACCAGCAATAAGTAACCCCCTGCTCATATATGCATTCCTGGAAGTTTCCAGAAATTGCTCACATGGCAGGATATGATGGAAAAGGATACTTTTGAAATCACAGCAACATAGTCCAACGCTGTGATGACAGTTTTGGTTTCTATATCAATGTTATGTGTAATTGGATGTATTCATTGTATCAATGAAAGAGTGTAAAAGAAAATGCTTGAGAGTCCCTTTTTATGATATTTTCCCTCTTTTCCTTTGATGTATTTTGCCCTACATGCCGGTCTGTTGCAATCACAACACCAGCATGTAGAATATTCACCACCCTGTCAAATGCAGCAGGACTTCTGGCTGAAGACTTTTTAAGCCAAAAACATAGCTTGTGCTCAGTTTGACAAGCAGCAAGTTCTGTGGTTTCTGAAATATTTAAAGATGACATGTTTTACTAATCAAAGTTTAGCATGCACCTCGTTGGCCCTGCAGCCTCAGAGTGTCATGACTGAGCAGCCAAACTGCTGACAGGATGTTGGCCAGTGGCTGGAGGGTTTTGTACAACTTAAAGATCCTCAGATTTACCAGTTTTCCTCTAGTGGTTTGTGATAACAGGCACTATATTATTATATTTAAATATAGAAGTACATCCATATGTCAGTATGAACCACTGCAGGCCGTTCACAGCGCTGCTAAGCCATGCCAGTGAGTCAGTGTCCTCCCTTTATTATATTAACGTTGTCCCAGCTCACAGCTTCTCACTGAGTTTACAAGCATAATGCACATGACCTTGGCTGCTTTATTCAACAGAGTCTATAATATACATCCTGAATGTAGCTGTTAAAACTAGAAGCATTTAGAGAGAGGATTTTCTGAGATAGGTTTTTTTGATTCCTTTCTACTCAGTGCAATAAATGATCATTCACCACCCAGCCTGTGCGCTTTATCTTGAACCATTTCTCAAAGGACCGATTAGAGCAGCATATTGAAATGCAGTCTTTTCCCCAAAACCTACCAACCAGAAAATCTTGAATTTAAAATACATTTTTCAGTCTTAAAAAAAATATATACATACATATATATATATATATATTTAGGCAGAAGTCTCATGAAAACGTCTGGATCATGCCAAAAAAAGTCAGTGGCACCAAAAGACTGGAAAATCTGTGAGATGCATAAAAAAACACATGATGGAGTATCTCACAGTTAATAAGATTATCTTGCAACAGGTGCCATGATCGGGTATAAAGAGAGCGTCCATGAGGGATTGAGTCTTTCATAACTTTCACTCTGTGAATTGTATTAAATTGCAAACAATCTGGGCATTTCATCGTCTACAGTTTATAAGTGCAATGCAATCTGAAGAACTCTCTGTTTGCAGTGGAAAAGGCCAAAACCTGAAACTGAGTGGCCTTGATCTTCAGGCTGCTTTCACAAATGCCAGCTGAAACTCTACCATGCTTACTAGTGACAATACTGAAGCTCAGTGTTAAGAGAGTCTCTACCTGTGCTGCTGTGTCCTCACATTTGTCAGCTGTTTAGCTACTCCTCCGCCTCCCACAGTGACAGTGGGACACGTTATCAGTTTTTATTTATGGCGATGGAGGCGAGGTTTAGTGAGTTAGAAATGCGTATCCCCGCCATGAAAACAAAAGCATTAGTTGCTGTAGCTGGCCGGTCCCCATTAGCTGATGCAGGACAGTGTAGCTGACCATGGCTTTCTACCAGCAGCCCCAGAGGAGCAGCGGCTCAACACCAGGAAGCAGGGTGGGGCTTTATAAGAGGCTAAAGGAAGCAAAGCATGAAGCTGTAGTAGCCCCAGGCCCATTTACTTCTAGTTCACTCTCCAACGCTAACACAGACATTACAAAACGGGTTGTTGGATAGACTGGGTTTGGTATTAAAAAAAAAAAAGGAGAAGTGGCCAAGCTGTTGGTGGTGAGTGTGACGGTCACACACCAGCAACATGCAGTTGTTGCGAAACAAAATTAGTTCATCAATCATTGTTCTGATTGGGACAATGTCATCGAACCTCATTTACTTAATTTACCATATTAAGTATTTAACCCACATTTGGCGAGTTGCTGGTGCTAATTTTGGACCCTGCATTCTACTTACCAACTGGAATGTATGTATGGTTGTTTGGCTTGGGGACTCAAGCATACATCAATCAATCAATTCATAACTAATTTGATCTCGAGACACTTTACGAAAAGCAGGTAAAAAGACCTTAATCTTTGCTAAAGTCCCAACATTAATCCATCACTGGCAAAGTTACAGTGACTAGCAGCTAAACTACCAAATACATCCTAACCTAAACAACTTGAAGCTTAAAAAAAAAATGAATAAGAGAATAACCTTGTCATTACTTATAGGTGTTGGAATATTATCAATGACCTTTTTGTATTGCTTGTAAAGATCAATTCACACAGAGCTATGAAACAACAGGTTTAATCAGAGGCAATAATGATAGCTGTTCATGAATTGTTCTCCAGCTCAGGAGTGTGCATGAGCTGTCTGACTTAATGGCGGGCTGTTTGTCATACTTTCAGCGGCTGTGATTTACTTTACAACATGAAGTGAAGATGTCTGGAGGCGGTTCCACGGCTAACCATGTGGTTAAGACATTTTACACTCATTCTTCTCGTCTATTTTAAGACATCAGCCTTCTGGCAATTTCTTCCTGAACAAACATCAATCATTCCAATTTACGCTATTCTTATCACTCAAAACATTTTTTTATTGCACTTACTGGTTAATCATTTACATTCATACTGTCAGAGTTCAACCACAGCAGAGCTGCGTTCAGGACCCTGAGCCACTTTGATCTGCCGTCTGGAGGATTAAACCGTCTTGATTTCCAGTAACAGGATGATCCCGGAGGACAGCAGGTCTACAAAGCTCGAAGATAAATAAATCCATTTAAATCCATCGTGGTTAAACTAGACTGCTGCCCTCAGGCATTCAGGGTTCAGACCATGACACTGCAACGGATCTCGTCATGGACAAAGCAGGGATGATTGATGAGTAGAGCCACCTCGCTCACTGTCATAAAGAGTGGTGATACAAGAACATAAGAGACGTCAGACAGGAGCAGAGATAAAGAAAACAGCTGAGGATGATTCAGGGGCAAATCATTCACAACAGAAACTGTCAAGGATAAAGCCTTTTATGAGAGAATGATAAAATATTTAATGAATAATGTTGTAAATTACAACACTTGAGGTCTGTACTGGCCATGTTGCTACGGAAACCAACCTAGTAAAGTCAAGTGCTTTACATCCATATTGAACAGAAAAGGGCATTCTGTCTTTTTAAAAAAAATAATATAGTTTATAAAAATAATTAGACCACTTTGACTGCAGCCACACAGAAGGAGGTGAAAATCTTCTCAAGCCAAAGCACAATCTAAAATCAGCTCAGAGATTCAGCAGCTGTGGTGTGTAGAGGCAAAGTTAAGAAGCTTTAGCTGGTGTCAGTCAGTAAGGGCTCTGCAGAGCAATACCTTCACTGTGGCTGCGATATAAAGAGAAATTAAGAGCTCACAAGTGAATCTGTTCTTATCTCTTTGAGCACTGTTGGATGTTTGTTTGGGGTCATGGTTTTAAAATCTCGCTATATAGCTCGTTTACGTCGCGTTAAGTGAACCTTTCTGTCTGTTTGAAGAGCTGGAGCTAATTTTAGGAGACGGTGAACAGGCTCCCCGTGGCATGCAGTCAAGTCGTTATCGGAGTGTGACTGCTCATTTAATTAGAGAATTTGTTGTTGAGATTTGTTTTTCCTTTATTGCACAAGCATCAGATAAACACTTCATGATTAACATAAAACCTGGAAAAAAGGTGCACTACATTGTAAGAGGCAGTCTGTTTTTGGGGGGGATATCCCAGAGGGGGGAATAAAAGGTTTAAACTGTCTTCCTGTGTGACTATTTCCATTGTGTAGCTCTTTCAAGTACTGCATGTTTTTGCCATGTGGAGTTAGCAATCCTGGTAGCTACCGGTACGGTAGTTGAGCTCTCAGCCTACAGTAACGTTAGTAACGATAGTTGTGAAGCACTGACTCATGGCCAGCGAGTCACACAGCCCACCACCACTTGTCACTTGTTGTCTTTAATTCAGGAGTCTTTTCAACAAGTACTCCACAAGGTGTGTTTACCTAACAGTATACATGGATAATTAATGGAGCAAAAATTAATTATCTGCAAATAAAGGGATAATGAATACATTTTTTAGTTGCTTCCCTAATTAAGAATCTTTTATCTGTAGTGGAACATAAAATCAAGAGAAGTATCAGGAACCAAAAGTAAGGGGACTAAAGGCGTGTCGAGCCGCTCTATAAAGTGAAAGTGATGCATAAGACTCTGAGAGCTGCCAAGAAAATGCTGTAGGACTATAATTTCTTTATAAATGGGTCATGCTGGAACCACAGATAATCTTTCTCACATTATTTAGAGCTATTTTTATATTTTTTACAGCCATCAATTCTGGTACTGGGAAATCATGAATTACATTTCAGGGATTCTGCTTATTAGGGGAAAATGTATGTAACCCTCTGGCGGAGCTTCAGGGCACCCTGTTGTCCCGTACCATGCTGAAGCACGATTGTCCCCCCCCCCCCCCCCCCCCTCCCCATTCCCCCCGCTGACCTGCACTCACACTGCTCCAGGACTAACCAGGCCTGAGCACGGTCACCTCTCGTAGCCTACATAACGTCGCAATAAAACACATGCATGGCTTTAGGTGATCATGAAGCCTGCATAGTTCACAAGAGAGGCAGAGATCCACTGTTGAGTCTGCGTCAGCACACGGGACTGACTGCATTTACTGACTTTGTGGCTTATTCTGAGGCATTTTAGTCACATACAGCCATTACAACCCAGCATTTCTCGATAATGGAAGGCTGTCCACGTTTCATGCTCGTGCATGAACTGTACCGTGTAGAAGCACACCTTTTCCAACCGTGCCAGGGCCAAGGAAGTGAAACTGGTCAAATGAACTGGACTTTAGGGGTGGAGGGTGCTTGGGCACGGTACAGATTGCCTAGTGTGAGTGCTGCCTAAGTTTCTTCCAGCTAGTAGTTACTATTGCACGTCTTACATTGTCTTCCTAAGCCTCAATAAATAGTCAACACATGACTCCTGGATTACTCTCAAAAACAGACAATTCATTTCTTCTGTAATGTGCTGACTTTGTTTCATGTTTTTCTGTTCCAATCCTGCCTATAAATTTACATACTTCTCACACTGGTGGCCCAGTGGGAAGTGATAACACCAGGCTTAGCTCACTAATAGGGATCACTGTCTCACATCCTCCAGTATTGTGCACAGACAGTAATATTAAGCTGGTCCCCGTTGGCTTCATTGATGGTAACACATACGTATGCATACAAGGAAATGTACAGAATCTGGACAACCATCATTCTTTCATAGTCCTGGTCTTAAACTGAGTCATTAGTTGTGAACAAAGTCTTGTGTTTTTCAGTCTCAAATTCTGCACAAATGTAGCATGAAGTATCAGAAACGGGCTTGTACTACATTGTGTCTCCAGAGATAATGGCCAATTAGAGCAGACGCAGTACAGGTTACAGTTGGCAGAAGAAGTGGTCAGCAGGGAGTAAGACAAAGAAAGGTGTGCGTGTTTCAGTGTGTAAGTGTGATTAAGCTGAGTTTACAGGAGAAGTTTTGCGAGAGCAGCTCTTTCCGACAGAATATGCCATCATCACACTCATATTCAGCTGTAAAGCCTGTTTGTGTTTCCGTTACATCTTTAAATAATTTAAGAGTGAGAACATGTCAGTTGTGCAATTTTGAAATATTCACATGAACGAAGTGGAAGTCCACTACACTTATTATCAGCTCTGCGTTTTGATCAGTAACAGCAGGGAGAGAAGTTTCCGTCAGTAAATCATAAATACCACCACGCTGTATCTTGTGCCCTTTGTTGAATAATGGTGTCGCTGTTCTTTTAGTGTGACATTTGATACACAATTTTAATTGCAGATGTTAATGCAATAGTTTACTATTTTGATAAACAATTGTATCCAGGATTTTCTCCTTCTATATCACTTATTTTTTCCTATAAGAGTCTTCGGGTTGTGGACTATTGAGCTTTGTTGTTTGTTTTTTTTTTCACACATACACCTATGACATTTTCCAGAAGACTTCAGACAGCCTTGCCCCTGAAATCTTCCTGTTGCTTTTTCACATATATCCCTCACAGTGCAACGTTCTAGGTATGACATGATGTAAGGTGGATGTCCCAAGAGTCATTTATTTAATTTACCTTTGGAGCAGCGTTGTAAGAGTCATATTTGCAAGACATGAAAAAAGCTAGATGATACCCTTTTTGGACCCAAAGGAAATAAAATCTCTTCACAGTTTGAATGCGTGGAGGGACCATGAAACACATCAGCTTAGGTGGGAAATATTTTGTACAGTAAGGCTGGTTTTCTGCCCTCTCTGGAGTTTTTTTTTTTTTTTTTTTGGCTTTCTCACCCTACCAGCACTCTCAGGAACTAGAATTGATTTATTACTTTGAATAGAATAACACCCATTGATTTTTTTTCCAAGCACAGCTTCATCACCTGCTAAACATGTCACACGTAGCAGGCTGTTAAAAGCAGTGATCATCAACTATCATTACCTTAGTTTTAAAACCTGAAGACAGAAGTTTGGCTCAGAAATGTGTTTTCCCCTGCTTAAACAGAAATTTCATTCCCTGCTGGAAAAGCATTTTATTGCCTTACAGTTATTTTAAGATCACAGAAATGTCAATGGCTCATGTGGTAAACACTGCAACTATTAAAGTGACCAATGTTACATTTGTCTTGACAAATGGGGTTAGCTTTTCACTCTGCAAGCCTGTTGTTTGCTTTGTTTTTTATATATGTCATTCTCTTCTGAGTCAAGGCCTCATTGAAATGAATGAGGGGGCTGCGTTTTGTTTTAGCAGTGTTATTTTCTCTCTGGATGTGGCCTCAGGGGGTGTAACAGTTGTTGTTTTTATATATATGCATGGAGCTGCAACATTGGGGGCGTGTTGTTCAGGTACCAGTGAGACAATAAAGAATGAAACAGTCCAGGGAATACAGTTTTAGTTACAGATTAATATCTTTAAAATCTTATCAGACACTTGATAGTTAATGAAAAATAATGACTGTTGGCTATAAAACGTAAATCACCAGGACGGAGTGTGCAGCTGCTTGTCTCTGATTTGCTTTAAAGGGTTGTGTAGAAGACATCAGTCATGTTGCATTCAGGACATGTTGAGCCAGGTTGAACTGTAAACTGGAGGATTTCTTTTTTTCTATTTATTCATTATTTATTTATTTGACATACTTTATTATTCCCTGAGGGAAATTCTGGTTATTGAGAGATCTCATACACAGAGGCCCGAAATACACACATGCACAAACAGGACCTGAGGACATGCATTAGTGGAGAGATGTCAGAGTGGGGGTGTTACACACTGCTACACAGGGAATGTACCAGAGCTTTTGGGGGTCCGTTGCCTTGCTTTAGGGCACCTCGGAGGTGATTGGGAAGTGCCCTGGCACCTCTCCAACTACCACACCGGCTTCTGTATTTTAGTCCCACCAGGACTTGAACCGGTGACCCTCCAGTTCTCAACCCAAGTCCATACAGACTGAGCTACTGACGCCCCCCCCGGCACTACTTGTTTCATCATCTCAGTGGTTGCAAACAAACATAACCCATTGGTTGAACTTCAAATGTAATCACTCCCAATTATTTATTGCCCCAACGTTTTGAGAGAGTCAGTTTTACGTTGTGTATTTAAAAACATTGTTTCCAAAAAAAGTGACGCTGTGTAAAAAGGTCTAACTTTTTTTCCACTATCCCAAGTGTTTTCAAACGTGTTGCTGGTATGAAATTCAAAACAGTCATATGATTTCTCCAAAATTGGTGTGCTAATTTCAATTAAATATGGGGTTTCAATGATTTGCAGTATTGAAAATGTGTCTTTATATTTCACATAGTGTCCCAAGTTTTTTGGAAAGGAGATAGCAGGTGATAGTGTGCAGTTAAATCAGAGAAGTTAGTATTTACGGCATACTTCATAACTGAATCGACTCTTTTTTGCACATCTCCCCAAAAAACTCCTCCGTGAATATTACACAGTTACAAAGATAAGTTTGTTTAATTTAAATATTTGGTTAATGAAGGAGACATCTGCTCATTAACGTTATCTATGTGAGAAATCAGTGTGAACATGAGCAGAACTGTCTCAGGTCAGATAAACGAATCTTAAAATAACTTTTCTGTCACCCTGCGGTCAGATTTAAAGGGGCACTGATTGGATCTGTAACTGGTCCCCCCCCCCCCTCAATGTGGTTCCTCCTGTCTCCACTCAGCCAATCAAATATGCCGTCACCGCCGGGCTTATGACCCACACCAGTTGCCATAGCAACGCCGTCCTGCCTCCCAGAGAACATGTCATGCATGTTAAGTGGTTCTCAGATGCTCGCCTGTTGTCTCTCTGCCTTACACGCTCTCTTAAATACACACACACACACACACACACACACACACACACACACACACAAAAGCACACACACAGATATTGAAGTGACTCGGAGGAGCAGCGATAGTTAAGACATGTGGGGTTTGTTTTTGTGCCTCTGAAGCAGCACTTAAAACTGAACCGCCTTATTCCTCCAGAGTCTGTGTTAAAGATAAGAGGCTGCAGTGTCATGCTGAATGTCTCATCACTAAATTAATATCAAACCACTTCGACAAAGCAGACACTAGAGCCTCAAAGGTTTGGTGTCTCTTTGTGTGTGATGTTAAAGTTAAAAAGTTTTTCCTTTGCTTTGAAAGCCCAATCAAATCTCCTGTTTTTTTCCCTGCCAAACTTTAACAATGCTAAGTTCTTTAAACAAGCATTTTTTTTCCCCCTTCGGATTTTGGCCCCATATTTAAGTGATTTTCTTAAATTCAGCCCAACCTTTGTGTCGAAGCAAAAACAACCTGCACACCACATGGTTCCTTCTCAACAGATTACATTTAATATGGCTGTTACCTCCTCATGCTCCCCAATAAACCAGACTGCATTTCTGCTGGCTCAGTCTTTCTTCTAGAAGTGGCTACACTAAGTTTTATTATTCCAACTAAATATTTATATGTTGAATATGATGTTCAGTCCAGGAGAGCGTTCTGTTTTAACCTTTCAGTGAAGCCTTGTTTTTCAGGGTGGGCTGCATGCCTGAACACATACATCCACCCGTCTTTAATCCAGACTTCATCCTGTCAGCCCACAAGTAAAATTTCTGTAAGAAGTTGGGTTGAGCTGATGTGTGAAGGCAGCATGAAATATTCAGGAAAAAGGAAAAGAGTGACGAGGTGGTATTGATGACTTATATATCAAGGTACCCATGTGTGACAGGTGCAAACTTTTTGCACATAATGACGCTGCTTCTTACTCTTTTCTGATCGCCACCAGTATGCTCTTTTCAACTCTCTCGTATTCCTTTTTCATACAGTGAATGTCCAATAACACGTGGCATTGATATCAAGGCAGAAACTGTTGTAATAGCATCAAAACTCAGGAGCAGGCTCGCTCAATTATCCAGAAATCTACAGAGGTGCATGTATGGAAACAGCTCTTGACATTCTTTTCAGATAAAGTGCACAGGCAGAAACACAGTCTGTCCCACCACCTGGACCGTCAGTGTAAATGTTTTGAAATCCTCCAAGTCGAGAGGATGACCTCTGAACAGACACCAGCCATAACACTGTCTCACTGCACTCTTTTTTTGGCAACACGCAGGCAGGCAGCTGTGACTGTGTGAATTGGTGTTACTCAGTGAAAACATTCGCCCTGGCTCTTTACCATCACATGTAAATAATACTTCATTCTGTAATGAGTGTTTCCGGCATTTGAGATACGAATGCTTTTCTTCTACTCTTTGTCGCCCACATTTCTTGTCTAGCTTCAGCTATCCTATTAAAATAAAGAATAAGAGACAGACTGTCTACAATGTGTGCCCCTCTAATGATATTTTAGAGGGGTTGCTCGTCTTACCCACGGCTCTTTGGTTTAATGAGCTGACTGGATTTCTCCTTTTTTTACTTAGTCTTTTTTTTTGTTGCACTGCTCCATGTACAGAGTGTTAAAAAATTGTCCATTCAGATGGTTATAAAAATGTGGAATCTACAGCTTTAATCTAAAACTCTGTTCATCTGTTTTTTTTTTTCGCACTAAGGAAATCTCAAGTCCATTAGAGGGTCTATTCTTGAAAAAAAAAAAAAAAGTATTATGTTTGCTAACATGAGACTCAATAATATCATGATACCATCTACCCACATTTTCAACCTTCACTGGAATTGGCACAGTTTAAAGTTGTAGTTATCAGCTACACTCAGATTAGTTGGTGCCAATAAATGGGTGAAAGAAAGCCTCCTTTTTGGATTTCTCTTTAAATCGGTAGGGACATGTTGCAGGGACAGGTTGGCAAGACAGCAGATAGACAAAAAAAAGTCTGACTTTCAAATAACAAGGCTCAACTGTGTGGTTCCAGAAGAAATAAAATCCCATTCACTTGCTCCATAGCAGATTTGATTATTAGCCACAATGTCATAACCATCCGGGGTAGACTGACCACGAGCTGCCTGAGTGTGAAACGATGGTATATGTTCCTGTTGGGGACACAAGTTGATATCAACCTCGTTTAAGAAAAATATGGTTTATTCATGGTTCAGGGGGGAAAAAACTACACTACCCACGATCTTAAAGTGTCACAGCAATGTCTCTGATCGGTGGCGCTCGCGGTTACCATAGCAAATTTTTCCCACCCCTCTGCGCTATGTGCGAAAAGATTGTTTTGCTAACAGGCTATTTAATTTATCTAACACAAAAATGTACCAGTAACGTATTTATTTAATGTTATGCCACAATCAATGTTATTTATATATTAAAAACTACAAACATAGTGCAACACTTGTATAAATACTATGACAACGATTTAAGAAGAAGCAGTATAATTCGCTATGGATTGTGGGAAGGGTAGTTCCTTGACTCCAGAAGACAAACATGCACACAGTGTTGTCCCTTTGCCTTTTTCTCAATTTTTTTTTTTTATGTCATTTTTGCGCCAAATCAAATGTTTTAATGGGGCAGCTGGTTTTCTTGGTTCCATGCTTCAATCTCTTGGTGAAACGTCAAAGGAGGATTTGAACGGGGATATTTACTTCCAGTATCAGAGCCATCGAGAAAGTGGGCGGTCACTGTTAAGCTCTAACTCTTTAATTCTTTATCACACTTCAAATTATTATCTCCATATTGAACAGTGTTATTGCACATGGCTTATTTGTCTCTTATTGTGCAGGCCCTAAAGCAGCATAATGAGTCAGATCTGATAAGACAGCTCAGTTTGTGCTCCTATGCATCTGTCGCAGGTCTAGTTAATGCTGTCGCGGAGCAACTAAAAACTATGCTGCGAAATTGGCTTTCCATTCATAATTCATTATTCTGCGCTAACCGTCGAATGATATTCTTTTAAAATTTGTTTAATGGAAGTCTTTGTTTGCTTTTAAAGTGAGAAAAGGCAACAGAGGTGTGAAGTGTGTTGGCAGCTTTTATCGTGTCCGCGAAAAAAAAACTGAAGAACAGTTCAGGAGACTCACTGCAAATTATTCATAGACTCCTGAAGAGGCTTTTACTGTGTGTGTGTGTGTGTGTGTGTGTGTGTGTGTGTGTGTGTGTGTGTGTGTGTGTGTGTGTGTGTGTGTGTGTGTGTGTGTGTGTGTGTGTGTGTGTGTGTGTGTGTGTGTGTGTGTGTGTGTGTGTGTGTGTGTGTGTGTGTGTGTGTGTGTGTGTGAGAAGGCCAGAGAAAGTGCCGATGTGTTGAGGAAATGAGGAAAGCCAAAGTGCATGAAGGATTATTTAGTTGTTGGTCAATAATACTGGGTCAGGCATCCTCCCAGTTTTCACACACTCATAGACACACACACACACACACACACGCCCGTTTCCGTTTCTGCAGCTCAGGACAACTGAGGAAGGAAAAAAAAGAAGCTAGACAAGGATGATTCAAATGGAGTTGGCTTGTGTCTCTCCAGAGAAAGATAATCTGATGATGAAAGTGGGACGCAGCAGAGGCATGATGGGGGGGGGGTGTGTATGAGAGCAAACAGCTGAGATTTAACAGTTTGTGATGTACAGAGGGATGATAGAGGGAGGTGGAGGTGAAGAGCGGAAGGGATTTCCCCCAGCTGGGAGGGGGGAGAGTTAGGGGAAGACATATTACATAACAGTCAGTCTTGTGAAGCTGCAGGGCTGTGACTTTAAACCTCTGAGGTGTCGACATTTGGGACAGTTTGTTGTTAATAGTTTGTGACGTTTTGCTGCTGATTGTCAACAGGTATTCTGTTTTTACACATGCATTAATCTCCTGGACATCTGACGACTATTTTTGGGGTGAGCGGTATGTGTAAACACAAACATGTTTACACGCATGTGCAGCTCGAAGCAAAAAGAAAGCCGCCCCTCTGTTGCAGCTTAGCATACATGAAACAACACTTCAGCAACGAAGACAAAATGTAAATAGTCTTCTTGTGCAACAAAAATGTGCTTACATTGTCAGTATTTTTACAGTATGCATAATTCAGGAGTCAACATGCGGTCTTTTTGCAGCATCGTATACAAATAGACTATATAAAAAAAACAGATGTGCATTACAGGTTCAATAACCTGGCTCAGATTTACACAGCAGGGTCAGGACATCACATAAAGCTTACTTTACAGTTTTTCAAACACATAGCTGGTCCACATGTCGCGGCCCTTACCACATTACTGTGGTCTATACAGGAATGCTGGCACTGCTGCCCGCCACACATAAAGTCGGGCTGAGCAGATGTGTGAAGCAGCAGGTAACATTCATGAAGTCACTGTGAATGAGCCGGGAAGGGTTGATGATGTCCTCCAGTCGGGGCGTAACCGTTTGGAGATGTGTGCATATAATAAAGCTGCTTTATACCTTTTTTTTTTTAACAAGCTTTCACTCGTTAGGTGATACTCTGAATACGACCCTCCCAACCTTGACATTTTCAGGAGTGCACAATTGCACTGTCTTCAAGGTCTTCCTGATTATTTCCCACTAAAGTAAATGATGGCTTTCAGGACGCTGTGCAGTGTTTTCAGAGGGATTTATCCACAAAAAAAAAAAAAGAGCAAAGAGATGAAGTGTAAATTCTTTAACACCAGCATGTTGGTCATTCTCCATCTCAGGTCAGACCCTCAGGCGTTTTGTCTCCGCATTAGTTTCCTCTGCTAGGTCTCTGTTTGTTTTGTTGCAGTTTTTGTGCCCCTGGTCACAGTCAGGATGAGGAGAGAGAGTCTCACCTGGGCCACCTGTGTGTACTATGTGCAGAAAAACTGTTCTCTCCATTGCAGTTGTTAGATGACTTTCTGCAGGGATATGACTTTTGTGTGTGCAGGTGGAATATCTGCTCTCTAAATCAGTGCTATTGCAGAGTGTTAAAAGTTGCATTTGAATTGCTTAATGCAGTGTTTTTATGCTGTATATGCATTTTTTTTGTTGCATTGAATAAAAGGTTAATGGTTGTTTTATGTTTTTAAAAGTTTTCATTGATAAATGAAGTCTGGTTGTTCATTCTTCTCTTAAATGACCCAAATAAGATGCAAAAGCAAAGGTTTGCAAGAGCCGACGTTTGCTGTTTTTCTGTTTGTGATATTTCTTCCAGTGTCTTTGAATACTTTCAACCTCCAAATCAATCCAATTTAAATGGCTAGTTTATAAAAGCATACAAATGATGGGATTTTTTAAAGGAAATGTGCAGAAATGCTTGTTGAACAGCATGTCACAGAACTGCCAAACACACAACAGAACAGACCAGAGCCTTAATTTTAAGTTGCCAAAAAAAAGGGTAAAGAATAAAGTGAACAAAGCTTGAGCTGGGATGTTTTTTATTCTGAGGTCAATTTAAATAGGATTAAGCGAACAATCCCTCGTGGGAAGTTTATTTCAAAAGGATTAAAGTATTAAATCGATTTAGATCTGAAAAGGAGAGAAAGCGTCTCTGTAGCCATCTGTTTCTGCTTCGCTGATTATATTTCCAAACACAAGTTACATTTACTTTATTTTCCCACAATAGTTTTGCATGTTTCATGAATCCCATGCCAAACTTCAGTGACTAACAGAAAAGTTGGCTCATTACATTATTTATGTAATATTACATATCCTTCCAATGCTGATGCATAAGATCCGTCTGCAGAAATTGCATGCAGCATCATGCAACTCATCATTTCTGCCTCGTCTGTCCATGTAGTCAAAATGCTGCTCCACAGTCCGCCTGGATTATTTCCCTCCCCATTTATATGTGCAGCCATGTCAGCAGAGCTTGTGTTTTATTTTTTGTAGGTTTGACATCGGTGCTGCAGGAATATCACGTTGCCAAATCGATCAGGAGCTCATGTGCATGAAAGCAGGTCAAACCCCAGCTATTAACTGTGTCTCTGCGGGGCTCTGCCTTTTGAAGTTTTGGGGCCCAGAAATGTGAAAAAGACAGATTTCTATTGCATCCTTTGAGACACCATGCAGGTTGACATTTGAATGATTTTAATCCTGTTCTCACCTGAAGTCTCGTTCTAACAGGCTCGCTGTTTGCTCAGCCTGACTGTGTGTGAACACGGAGCCAGACGTGTGTGTATGTGTGTGTGTGCAGCTCAATGTGGTGAAACAGTGAGCTCTCCTGCCCATGCTATTCCTCAGTACAAACACTGTGTGGAAGACTGTATTTAAATACACACTCTCTTAGCCTGCCCCCTACTGTTGCCCAGACCTACTTTCAAACACACACGAATAGACTCACACACACTCTGGGGAAAATAGGCCTTTAAAATACTTTGTATAAGAACAGAAGTGGACCAGAACTGAGCTGGGAGTTAAATGAATGCTAAATGATTTTTTCCGAGCCCACTGCCCTCCTGTTAAAACTCAATTAAGCAGTTTGGAGATAGACAGGGAGGAGAGGACTTTGTGGATCATACTGCCCCTTGTGGCAAAGAGTGGTATCACCCCTCCTCTGCCCTTTGCTCTCATTAGCATATGAACAGGTCAGTAACTAATGGTGTAATTAAGTTAGCTGTCACTCACTTGAATGAGAAATTACTCTCACTCTCAGCTCTGGTTGCTAGGCATTTTTGGGATTGTTTCACTGTGTTGCATCATTTCTTGAAACTTTGATTTAGAAAAAAATGTTTTAGAAGAGGATTCCTGCAAGAAAAACAAAATAATCTCCAGCTTTGGCTCACGTGTGTTTTTTTTTTTTTTTTAACCAGTGCCTTAATAATTTTAAGTCATCCCCATCGCAGAATAGTTTTACTTTTAATAAGTTTGAAAAAGTGCAATGATACAATTTAAGTTTTTTTTAATTGAATATTAATTTTATACGTTTGTTAAGTTAATACACTTCAGTACATTTTACTTTTTTGGGACTTTTTGCACACAACCTGAATAAAATCACTCCTGTATACAAATCCTTCCAATTCACCCCCACAATATTTTGCTGTTGTAGTTCTCAAAGTGTCCAGTTGGTGTCCTCCTTTCCACACTTTCCCCTACATGTCCTGATGGAGCAGAGTTAAAGATTGAACTGTCTCTCTTTGCTTTGGTGACATTTAACGACTGTGACACTTTGCACACAAACCAGAAAACTGTCTGGGTTTTTACTCATGTTACAAACACTATTAGTCACAGTGTTTATTTGATAGAGCATCATGGATTCGATGGCATTACTTCATTACACACCGACAGCTCCTCTTTGAGATCTAAAGCATGTCCCTGTTGATGTGCATATACACTTCAGTTCTGAAGAAGATGCAGCTGCTACAGTGCGCTTGCTTCTTTAACATTCATCACTGGTTGGATTTGTTTCTAAATGCATCCCGTAGTGATCATTTCCTCTTGGTGTTTTTCTTCCAGGAGGTGAAGAGAGTTAAGTGCCAGCAAGTTGAGCGCAGTCCGTCCGTCCGTCCTGGAGCCTCTCCTCCCTGCCCTTTCCTCAACTCTTTTCCCCCTCAACTGATCTGATCTCGTACCTACATCTTTGAACCTGAAGACACACTCGGACAAAGTTAAACACTCGAACCGCCACCCACGCTGACCAGGATGATCACCTCAGAGCTCCCCGTCCTACAGTGAGTGGAACATCATTGCACTAAATATATTTGTTCTTCTTCTAAATGCAAGTCCGCTATAAGCTGTGGGTGTTACTGACTGCCCCTCTGTGGCTCTTCTTCAAACTTCTATAAAACCACTTGTGAAAGTCAAACATTTTTTCTGCCAAAGCTTCCAAACACAAGCGAGGGAGTCCGTGTTTAAACTTTGACAAAAACTACTCATCTGGGTTGTTGTAACTTTCCTGAAGAACAGTATTTGTCCTTTGATTTGCTTTGAGGATGTTTTAAAGCCTCTAAATCACATGTGTTTTGTGCTTTTCCTTTCTCAGGGACTCATCTAATGAGTCGGGGGCGACAGACGCAGTGGGCCTGAGTATGAGCATAAGTGAGCTGGAAGATCCCGAAGTTAAAGGCAAGAAGAAGAGGGGGAGGCCCGGAAAACAAGCCCAGGTAAGGGACTGTGTTTCTTTATTGTTTCTTATAAGCAAAATGTCCCTCTGCTTCGTTTTATGTCGGTGTCGTGAATGTGTATTTTTTTTTTCTGTCTTCTGTGATTATGAGTGGTTTGGGTTCTTAGTTTCTTTCCCTTTGTAATTCAAATTTCTTCCCCCGCAGTCAGCCAATAAGAAGCCTCGGAAGACACCGGTGGAAAAGGCTACAGGTGTAGCAAGAGGGCGAGGGAAAGCGAACGGCGTGGCTCAACATAATGGAGACGGAGGAGATCCTGTCACTCTGTTTGAAGTTGTCAAACTGGGAAAAAGTGCCATGCAGGTGGGTCGATTATTTTTTGTTATTTTGAAATGTTAATGCTCAGTTATTAAGCTTCTCAAATATGAATGTCGTTCACTCAAATCCTGTTCTGTCTTTCTCTTTGATTGTCTTTAGTCTGTGGTGGATGAGTGGATCGAGTCGTACAAACAGGACAGAGACTTGGCCCTGCTCGACCTCATCAACTTTTTCATCCAGTGCTCAGGCTGCAAAGGTGAGACGAGAGAAACTACTGAATGTTAGTGAATGAAATCTGCGGCTCTGTGTGAAACAGCTTGAACAACTGTCCTGTCTTTTTTCTTCCGTAATCAGGCACCGTAAGGATCGAGATGTTCAGGAACATGCAGAACGCAGAGATCATCCGCAAGATGACCGAGGAGTTTGACGAGGTAATTCTTGTCAGCTGTTGTCAAGTTGTCACGTAATGAATCCAAGCAGTGCTGTAGTTACTAGCAATATATACATATCTTTATGGAAGCTGTGTGCTGGGTGTTGGAGTTCCAGTTAAATCAGGAAAGATCCTGAACAGGATAACAAAGATTTCAAATGGCTTTTATACGCTTAAGTCTTGGTTCACAGCTTAATTACAACAAGAGCTAAACACAAAGTAAATGGAAGGAATTAGTCGTTGGATGCAATTTGATTCACATCAAACGTTAGAAAAATGAAAGAGCATGTGCTTTTAAAATGTGTGATAGTGATCTAAATACAGTGGAAACACATAACTGTTGACATGTGTCTCAGACAAACTCCGGATTTGTTTCTGAGAAGAACCTAATGTTTCACGAGAGACTAACATGTGCATAAAAGCATTTCAACTGATGAGATCTCTTTTGCACACATCTGCGTTACCGATATGACAACTCTGTTTACCAGCATACAATCATGTGGTCTGAAAGAACAAATCTGAAACATCACTTGCGATCTAAGAGGTTACGGGTCGCAGAGTGTTCCCGCTGACTGAGCAGAAGAGGGCTGATATTTTCCTTAACTAATTCTTTTGCTAACGTAAATGGGGAGATTCTTTCCAAGATTCAGAAACTTTTTTTTTTTTTTAATTCTCCTCAAAAACAGCTCGTAACCTGATCATTTAAAAAAAAAAAAAAAGTGTCTCTGATGACTTTGCTTTTGTGAACAGGACAGCGGGGATTATCCTCTCACCATGCCCGGGCCCATGTGGAAAAAGTTCCGCTACAACTTCTGCGAGTTCATCAGCGTCCTAATCCGCCAGTGTCAGTACAGCATCATCTACGACGAGTACATGATGGACACGGTGATCTCCCTCCTCACGGGGCTCTCCGACTCTCAAGTGCGAGCCTTCAGACACACCTCCACGTTAGCAGGTAATGGCGGCAGCTTTGTGAAGACCGCAGCAGTTCTTTCAGTACAAGCTTACTTGTACTTCCTTGTGCAGCCTGTTGTAGAAGGGTGACAGTGTGGGCGGTGTAACGTCCTTTAAATGTCAAGGTAATTATAGTAAACAAATGCTTTCATGTTGTGGTTTAAAAGAAGGATGCAGGGATGATAATGAGGACTGATGATGGTGGAGATGATTATCTAGACTTGTGCACGGGGTTTTTCAAAAGGGGCGATTTGTGTCTGCAGCATTTCAGTTACTTGACCTTGATTGTGCTCTTCTTTTTTCTTTTTCTTTTTTAAATCTCTGAACAGCGATGAAGCTGATGACGGCGCTGGTCAACGTGGCTCTGAACTTGAGCATTCACCAGGACAACACGCAGAGACAGTACGAGGCCGAGAGGAACAAGATAGCCGGCAAACGAGCCAACGAGAAGCTGGAGCTGCTGCTACAGAAGAGGAAGGAGGTTGGTGACCAGTTTGACGTTTAGCAACAACCTTAAAAACTTGAAACACAGAACACAAGGGGCGAAAATATTTGCTCAACTTATAATAAAATGATACATTATATTTGAAATATTTTATGAACCAATCATCACTTTTAATGGTGCAGCAGCAGCTTTTATGAATATTATAAATGTTACACAATTGTGTGTAGCTGAAAACTGGCCATCAAGATACTTTAACAGTGTTGAAGGAAACTCTTGTGTTTCAGCCGCTCCTCAAATGTTACTCATAATGGTGATAAAAATATAAATACTGTTAAAGTGTGTACTCATGGTTGCAAAGTGAGGCGAGCTGCACAGAGGAGATCGCACTGAGGGATCTCCGAAATACTAACAAAGTAGAAGAAACCTCAGAAACCTGAAATGGAGGTCAGTGTTCTCAGAGAAGGACCTTATAAAGTGCTGGAGCGCATGAATCACTGAAGGGAAATGTGTTTCGGTTCAAAGGACTAACGTTTTGACGCACTGTTTCTAGTCTAGTTGGACTCAGAGGAAGATGCAGTCCTCAGGGCGCTCTCCTCTGTGCAGCTGGCCTCACTTTGCGGTGATGAGTATCACTGTTCAGCTTGCTTGAATTAGTAAATATGTCTTACCTTAAAACTTGGTGATTTTCCCATCGCAGCTTCAGGAAAACCAGGATGAAATCGAGAACATGATGAACTCCATCTTCAAGGGAATCTTCGTGCATCGATACAGGTACACTAAAAATGTTGGAATGTTGCTGTGACTATTTCTTTTTGCTAAACTTTTAGAAGCTAATGTTACTTGAGTTTGTTGTTCTGATTTAAAAACAAAAAAAAAACAGCAGCCTTCTGCCACTCTCAGAAACATAGTTAATGTTGGTTATCAGTCCAACATGGCTAAGGGGGCGACAGTAGCTCAGTCTGTAAAAGAGTTTTTGTCATACTTGATGATATTGGAGCTTGTGTTGTTTTTCTTTTAGGGATGCAATCGCCGAAATCCGAGCCATCTGTATCGAGGAGATCGGAGTGTGGATGAAGATGTACAGCGATGCTTTTCTTAATGACAGTTACCTGAAGTATGTCGGTTGGACGCTACACGACAGGGTAAGCTCCTAGTAACAACAAATACATATATGACTTCCCACCAGGGTGTGCTGTCTGCTTTAACATACTCTGTTCCTCTTTTCCTTTCCTTTTTTCTTCAGCAAGGAGAGGTGCGTCTGAAGTGCCTGAAGGCTCTGCAGAACCTGTACACAAACCGAGAACTGTTCCCCAAGTTGGAGCTTTTTACAAACCGCTTCAAGGTAACAACCGAATGAAAAACAAACAGGAACCATGCTTTGATGCTTTATTTCAATGTTTCTCTGGTTTCTGTCTATTTTAATATTTTTTCCCCTGTTCACTTAAATCTGTTAATGACAGGATCGTATAGTATCTATGACACTGGATAAGGAGTATGATGTGGCTGTGGAAGCTATCAGACTGGTCACACTCATCCTGCAGTGAGTAACTTTAATGTCTTTTACCATCAATTCACTGCTGTCTTCTAGGATCATTCATAAAATCAGAACATTTCTTCAATGGACATCTATTGATGTTTGTCGGGGCAATTTTATTCAGATTAATTTGTGTTTTTTCTGAATGTGATGACGTTTACAGGGGCAGTGAAGACGCATTGTCCAATGAGGACTGTGAGAATGTGTACCATCTGGTTTACTCGGCCCACAGACCAGTGGCCGTCGCTGCTGGAGAATTCCTGCACAGAAAGTGAGTCAATCCTGAGACCTCTTCAAAGGGTGCACTCACACTGCGCAATCTATACTGTGTCCAAGCGCAAGTGCTGTCTTTTCCTCTTTTTAACATTCCTCTCTCTCTCCTCTGCCACTAAATCTCTCCCCCTCCTCTTCCTCCTCACCTCCCTGCCTCTCTGTCTGTCAGGTTGTTCAGTCGTCATGACCCACAGGCAGAGGAAGCTCTGGCGAAGCGCAGGGGGAGGAGCAGTCCCAACGGGAATCTCATCCGCATGCTGGTGCTGTTCTTTCTGGAGAGCGAGGTAACACACGCACAAAGAAACTTCTATTTCACATGATGCACACTCGATGACATATTATCTGTAATCCGTCTTTACAAATGAACTTTATCCTTTAAGAGGTTTTTTAGTATACTGGTATTTTATGTGTGGTGGGTACGATGTCTCAATTCTGCTACTGAGGGAGATAAAAATAGTTTGTTATGTTTTCAGCTGTATAGTTTTTCTCTCTGTCTTTCTCTTTTGTAATCACTCTCTCTCTCTCTCTTTCTGTGTGTATATGTAGCTCCATGAGCATGCAGCCTACCTGGTGGACTCTCTGTGGGAGAGCTCTCAGGAGCTGCTGAAGGACTGGGAGTGTATGACTGAACTTCTGCTGGAGGAGCCTGTTCAGGGAGAGGAGGGTACGTGCAAGAACGTCTGATTTTTAAAAAAACTTCTTCACAACGTTGCAGCTGGATGATGCAATGAAATCCTTTTCTTTGAAACGCTCTCTGTTTCTCTTTTAATCCGTCTGTGTCTGAAACTCACTGACAACCTGACTCTCCCCTTTGTCTCCCCGTTTGTCTCTCTCTCTCTCTCTCTCTCCTTTGCTCGGTCTCCTCCTGAACGTCTCTGCAGTGTTGTCAGACAGACAGGAGAGTGCTCTGATAGAGCTGACAGTCTGCACCATCCGACAGGCAGCAGAGGCACATCCGCCTGTTGGTAGAGGCACGGGCAAACGGGTAGGTGAAGAGCTTGCGTGATGAGCTCCATTCAAACCCTATCCAATACGATATCCAATACGTAAATCACGTCAATATCGGACCCGATACCGATACAAGATCGGATCCCATCTCTACTTTTTTTTCCCCCAAACATATACCACATAAAGCCTTTTGTTTGCTTATTTATTTTCTGTATTAATTCATGGAACTTTTACCAAAGCTGCATTTAACTTTGTTAATCTAGAAACCAGCAAAGAGAGAATTGTTTCTACACATGAATAACTTTCAGGGTGGAACAGAGAGGAAACAGTTGAACAGTTTCATCCTCCTTTTCCAGCCTTTATCAAACACACACACACACATTTGACCTACAGCTTTGTGTTGGCTCATGCAGGTGCTCACAGCAAAGGAGAGGAAGACTCAGATAGACGATAAGAACAAACTCACAGAGCACTTCATCATGGCTCTGCCCATGCTTCTGTCCAAGGTAAGACCTTCATGAGAGCCAGCCTGAAGCTCGCAGCAGAGAGACCAGAGACCCTGATGAATGAGTGGGCTTAAAGACTGATCAGTTTGTTTGAAAAATAATCAATCATGTTGTTATTTATGTAGTTATGAGGAGTGCTAGTGAACGTCAACACCAATCTGGACAAGTGTTCTGGCTAAATAGTTAAAATGTGATTGATTTTTATACTGAGAGGGAAACAGAAACAGACCATCAGATGTTTATTCATGAGTCTTTCCTGCATGTCACGTCTTATGTTTGCTTCGTCCACAGTACCAGGCAGACTCAGAGAAGGTAGCCAACCTGCTGCAGATCCCTCAGTTCTTTGACCTGGACGTGTACAGCGCCGGCCGCATGGAGAAGCACCTGGACGCCTTGCTGAAGCAGATGCGGCTGGTGGTGGAGAAGCACATAGAGATGGACGTGCTGGAGGCCTGCAGTAAGACATACAGCATCCTCTGCTCGGAGGAGTACACCATCATGAACCGCGTGGACATCGCCCGCTCACAGCTCATCGACGAGATGACGGACCGCTTCACACACTCAGTGGAGGAGCTGCTGCAGGAGGTATGACAGGATTGAATTAAAAGAGACAGGGGGACAAAGTATCTGTAAAAACGACAAGGGGAGCTCGTCTTGGAGATTGTGTTTGAAGCTCCGCTAGAAGATATGTAAAAGATGAAGAAATATGTAGTTTGAAGGTGGGAGCAGGTTCAGTTGCAGACATTGAAGCCTGTCAGCTGTTAGAGGGAAGCACACTTCACGTCTCATCATTTGTCCTGCCTGTTTCCTTTACTGTCACATTCAAGTTTTGGCAGAATTCCCTTCAAGATCTTTGAAATTTATTTTGAAATCAGTGCAGATCAGTGCAAAAAAAAAAAGTCTTGATTTGCTCAGTTGCAGGCGTACAAGATTTAAAAAAAAAACAGCTGTGGAGCTTACTACACCAAAACTCTGTCACTCTCTACACTAAACATCAAATAACATGAGTGCAGTCTTTGTGTGTGCTAACGTGTTTTTTTTTTTCCCCCCCACAGGCTGAAGAGGCTGACGATGACGACATCTACAATGTTTTATCTACTCTCAAGAGACTCACAGCCTTCCACAAGTAAGGCTCCATTTATTTCTTCATTTCAGCTGGGAATAACAAATATTTTATTTCTGGATTAGCTTTGTTTCCTAACTTTTTTTCTTTTTCTTCTTAATTAGTAGCTTAGCTTGAATCAGAAAAGATCATTAAATAATAACCGATGTGTAATAAAAGTTCTCCCCCTCTGACTAACGACTGACTAAAGCTCCTCTGAAGAGTTTTTAGCTTGTAATGAAGCAGGCTCAAATTAATACTGATGCCTCTTTATGATCTACAAAAGCATTAGAGATCATTAGAGAGCAGATTAGTCATTTAAATTAAGTAATTTGATAAACTTTTTAACTCTGCTGCAGGAATAGTTGTTAGACAAGCCCATTAACAGCCATCTGCTTAAACAGCATTTTTAAATGTATCCACACCAATCATTCATCGAGATTTGCAGGTTAGACATGCAGAAGTCTAAATGTCTAAAATATAAGTGTCTCTATGCAATTTGAGCAGAATTCAACTTAAGTTATTTCAAAAATTCTACCGTAAAATCTGCTGAAAATTCTCAGGACTACAGCCAGGGACATGAGGAACGAGAATCCATTGAAAGTTTCTTGTCACCTCTCACATATTTTTTTGAAAAAGGATAACAGTTTCTTAACAGTCAGAAAATACTACTTCTAAATGTACATTACAAGAACAGAAAAGAGATGAATTGTCCTGCTTTGTCTACAGGAGGCGCCAAAATGGACACAAATCGAAAGTTCTCTCACATGAGCTTGAAAGTAAAACTGACACAAAAAGTATTTTTTAAGATTCAGGTCTTCTTTACATCTCTGTACTTTCATATTGATTCCCCAACAGCATTATATTGGTGTGCCAGTCTGTTTCACATTGACGTTTACAGCGTTGCAGAAGCAAGATGTGTAAAGAAACACAGGAGCTCCACATACACACACACACACATACACTCACCTGCACACACACACACAGCACAATGCGATTCTCTCTCCCTGAAACACCTCTGTTTCTACCTCTGATGGCAGCACAGAGCTGGGATCTCTTCGACCCTCTGCCTCTGTGACACTCATATTGAAAGCATGACGTCAGGGTTGCGAGGGTGAACTGGCAGTCTGAAAAGGGCTTCTGTTTACAACTTCCACTTGATGTCTTAACTGAGCTGTGAAATCTCCTGTGTTTCCTCTCCTCTCTCGCTTCAGTGCCCACGACTTGACGCGGTGGGATTTATTTGGCAACTGTTACCGGCTGCTGAAGGCGGGCATCGAGCAGGGCTCCATGCCGGAGCAGATTGCCGTGCAGGCGCTGCAGTGCTCCCACTACTCCATCCTGTGGCAGCTGGTCAAAATCACGGAGGGGGCCCCCAGCAAGGTGCTGCACTCACCACACACATCACTCACACACATCACAGGTTTTCTTCTTCATCACAGGCTCACAGGTTAAGACTGCTGTGTTTGAGCAGCCATGGCCGAGAGGGACGGGAGCTTATCTGTATTTCTGCAGAGGTTTAGTTCAGGTGTAAAGATCAATCTCATTATCGGACAGGATGCTGAGCCTCTACTCGGAGGGCTTGCTCCCAATCTATCTCATTCACCTCTTAAACAGTGTGCAGAGGCATTAGAGCCCAAAGCTGTTAGCTTGTGGTGAACTGAAGGCCAAACCTCTTAAAGAGTTTAACCTGTGATTCACGACTGGGGCTCCCATCATATACAGCAGGAAATTAAAGTCGAGTGATGCTCTTTTTAAGTCAATCAACTCGAACATGACAATTATTTTCTACTCTTTTGTATTAATTATTTGCTTGCAAAGTCAGTTTATTTGTACTGCATCTTATAAAAATCACAGTGCTTCACATAACAACACATAGAAGACAAGATTACAACAAAAGGGGATAAATATGGGAGAAATGTCCCAGTCTACTGTGTGCCACTGTGCTCTCTGAGCGACCGGCATCAACTCAAATGGATCAGTTCTTCTGCCTCAGTGGAGTCAGCTGATGATAAATGAAAATGAAAATAGAGAGTCAGTGAGTCAGGGCCAGATATTGAATCCTGACTGTTAATGCCATTTTGAATTGATGTCTGTTCAATCGTTCATGATTTGTAACACTTGACTAATGGTGTGTCTTTGTGTGTGTGTGTGTATTTGGATGCAGGACGACCTGGTGGCTCTCAGGAGAGTGGTGAAGTCTTTCCTTGCTGTGTGCCAGCAGTGCCTGTCCAACGTCAACACACCAGTCAAAGAACAGGTAATGACACACACTGGATGACAACCTGCTCACACGTTCACTGTCAGTATAAGACTTTGTGTCAATTTGTGTAAAAAAAACTTGCAGCAATGTGTTTAAACGAGGATAACAAGCAGCTCAAATCACTAGAAACAGAGTCTTTATTAGAAACTACACTCTTTCATCATTGTGTTTGACATTTCTGGAGATGCTCTGTAGTCCTGGAGTGTGTAGAAAGTTTAATTATGAAATACAAAGATCCAAGTGAATCTTTCCAGGACGGGAATTCTCCAAAAATGTGAGGAAAGCTGCATACTTTCCTCCGAGTCACACTGCCTAATATATTATATTATGAGGAGGTGATATCAGTTGTTTCTGAGAAAAAGCTTTCATTACAGTGATATTTGTTTCCTCAAACTATGAAAAGACTGTTTTTGTAATGTTTTCAGTCTTTTGTGTCGTCTCCTCATGCAACCTTCACTCCTATGTCGGCCTCTTGTTTAGGCGTTCATGCTTCTCTGCGACCTGCTGATGATCTTCAGTCACCAGCTGACATCGGGCGGGCGGGAGGGCCTCCAGCCTCTGGTCTTTAACCCGGACAGCACCCTGCAGAACGAGCTGCTCAACTTCGTCCTGGACCACGTCTTCATAGACCAGGATGACGAGAGTCAGAGCATGGGTAATGGTTGGCTCATTTTGGATTCAGATCATCACATGATTTACTTGATGATTGTGAAAAAGTCACCTTGACTTGATTTTAAAAATTGACTTAACTTGTTGTTTTCCCTCATCGAGTAGAGGGAGATGAGGAGGACGAGGCCAACAAGATCGAAGCTCTTCACAAAAGGAGAAACCTGCTCGCAGCTTTCTGCAAACTCATCATCTACGACATCGTAGACATGCCGGCTGCTGCCGACATCTTCAAACACTACATGAAGGTGACTATTCAACCTTTAAGGCGATATGAAGTGGGAGGTGCACTGTGTAACCTTCCAACTTTAAACTGCTTTGTTCTCTTTTCTCAGTATTATAACGATTACGGCGACATCATCAAGGAAACTCTGAGTAAAACCAGACAGACGGACAAAATCCTCTGCGCCAAGACTCTCATCCTCAGTCTGCAGCAGGTGAGAGATGGATTCAAATATGGATTCAGGTAACATACACATGTTGTGCTATTGTGTGCATACTGAAAGACACTTTTTCTTCATGTGTGTTGCAGCTGTTCAACGAGCTGCTGCAGGACCAGGGACCCAACCTGGACCGAACGTCGTCCCACGTCAGCGGCATCAAAGAGCTCGCCCGACGCTTTGCCCTCACCTTCGGCCTGGACCAGATCAAGACCAGAGAGGCTGTGGCCACGCTGCACAAGTAAGAAACTAGGAGTGATGTTTTTCTGTTATCAAAGGAGTGTAAGACTCGTATGACAGCTGTAACCAGACGTGGAGGAGGAACAGAATGTTTAATGCTTAGGTTTAAATGAGTTTTAGGACATTATGAGTGTTATTATAAAATAAAAAGAATTTGTGATGGTTGATTTTCTAATTGGAAAAATACTTATCAAATCTTTCACTCAAAGACAGACGATAGGAGAGGAAGGAGTCTCTCAAAAAGTTGCAAATAAACACCAGCACACAGTCTAACATGCATATATATTTATTGGCAATGTGTCGCCCTTCCTTATCCAAAGATTGAGACTCATTCTAAGGTGATCTAACGGGATAAAAACTATTTAAATTGTTAGCTGTCATTGGGAAAAGTCAGTTAAGCATCCCATAAATTGAGCTGGACAGTTCTTCTTTCATTTATGCTTTTTTTTATGTGGTGACAAGTAAAAAAAAAAAAAAGTGTTGTTTTTCTGTTTGTGTTCAATTTAGTAACTGTCTGTGTTCTTTTTATTTTTTCTTCGTCTATATTTTTACCCCTTCCTCCACCTTGCGCGCTCTCTCTCTCTCTCTCTTGCAGGGATGGAATAGAGTTTGCATTTAAGTACCAGAATCCTCGGGGACCAGAGTTTCCTCCCGTCAACCTGGCCTTCCTGGAGGTCCTGAGCGAATTCTCATCCAAACTCATCCGCCAAGACAAGAAGACAGTGTAAGCACTCCTTTCAATCTTTATACACTGCCTGAAGATGAAACTGGTTTCTGTCACTTCACATTAGGATTCATAATAAAGGAAGTACGCTCCGTTTCTGCATGCCTCCTCAGTCACTCGTACCTGGAGAAGTTCATGTCAGAGTCGATGTCGGAGCGCCGGGAGGACGTGTGGCTGCCGCTGATCTCGTACAGGAACAGCCTGCTGACGGGAGGAGACGAGGACCACATGTCCGTCATATCCGGGTCCAGCAGCAAGACCGGCTCGGTGCGCAGCAAGAAGGGGCGACCGCCTGTACACAAGAAACGCATCGAGGGTGAGGAGACTGGGTTTCAAACAGACACGAGGGGTTACTATTCTATATCTCTGTTGTGTTACTGACTATAGACTTTTCTGTGTGTTCGTTTTCAGAAGAGAGCAGTGTGGAGGGCTCGTGGTTGATGCGCAACGACACCCTTCAAACACCGGGAGCGCTGCAGACTCCTCAGCTCACATCAACAGTCCTCAGAGAGAACAGACCAGCAGAACACATGCCCGACCCCGACTCAGAACCTGGATCAGAGAACGACTACGTACACAAGTGAGGATCCATACAAACACGCATACTGGTCTAGTGCTGCCAATTGGATGAAAAGTTCCTCAAATTGCAGTGCTTCAAATGGCCACTAGGGGCAGGCTTCAAAAGCCAGTCAATCCCCATCGATTCTGAATTAAATTTCCAAGATTTACGGCAGCATTGAACATGTGAAAAACCTGAGACAAAAAAGGTTTTTCCTTTGTAGAGATTCCATTTCTCTTTCATGACCACTTTACAGAGTTTCAAAACAGTACAAAATCACTTCTTTTCTAAAGTCTCAAGTATCATTCAGCGTCTTTCATCCACTTGTGTAAACACATTAAACGGACTTATGTAAACGTATTAAAGTGGTATCAAAGAGTCGTCTCACCTTTTCTCTGTCCTCAGTCCTCAGATGCAGATGTCGTGGCTCGGCCAGCAGAAGATGGAGGAGGTGAACAGGAAGGACCGGACGGGCATGAACTACATCAAGTCACGCAGCAATCAGGGAGTCCGGCAGACCGTGTAAGTTTGTGAAGCAGAAACACAAATGATAGATGTTTGGTAGAGCTCAGCACTCTGTTAGATTTAAAATCCACCACAAATGTTCTGAGAGCTCCTGTGAGGAGTTTTTATCTGGTTATCTCAAATAGAAAGAATGCCTCTATATGACCTATAAGGAATGATGTGTTTGATTGTTAGAAGAAAGCAGGATGAGATTTCTCATTGGAAATCAAATCTTACACAGGACAAGATACTACTATAATACTTACAGGACAAGAGCAGCAGAGACAACTATATTGCTTTGTCTGCAGGGGGCGCCAGAATCAACAGAAAATGAAAAGTTCCTCACAGGACTTTTAATGAAACATTAATAATTGTGGGTTTTTTTTACGTATTCTCGATGATATTTCTTATCAGCCGCGGGTTGATGGAGGATGATGCCGAGCCCATCTTTGAGGACGTGATGATGTCATCGCGAGGCCAGCTGGAGGACATGAACGAGGAGTTTGAGGACACTATGGTGATCGATCTGGTAAGTCGCCTTTTTCTTTCAACACACTGAACCTTTTCACCCTCTAGATGAGGAAAAGATATATCCAGATCCTTTTTACATATCCAGCTTTTTGTCTTATTTTTAATATCATTATTTGGGCGTTGTCTCTTTCAGCCGCCATCGAGGAACAGACGTGAAAGAGCAGAATTAAGACCGGACTTCTTTGACTCAGCAGCCATGATCGAGGACGAGTCGGTGAGTTAAACTTTGCACTTTGACCATCATGAAAGTATAAACTTCAGCTGTAACAACTGATCATTTTGCACAGAATTACAATGACACCATTCTGATAAACATTCTATTTTTAGCAGAAATGTTCAAATATATCATATTCCATCCTGTAAAAAATTATCTTTTCATCATCTGCTTGTTACTTAATGATTCTTTCTTTTATAACATTCAGATGTTACCTTAAACTCTGGGACATTTTCTGAACAAATAATAAAAAGAGTAACCGTTACACACACAGTATGTCATTTAAATGTGATCAACATTACAGTTTTTCACATCCAATTTTTAAGTCATTTTTCCACTTTGGCGCCCCCATGTGGTAATCATTATAAAAACAATGGCTTTCTGCAGGGTTGCAGCCATGACATTTCCTTTGTATCGTTATCTGACAGTCGCTCTCCTCCTCTGTTGCAGGGATTCAGCATGCCCATGTTCTGATGTGGGAAGAGGCGACCATCCTGAGACCAGGATTCACATCAGGATTAAACACAAGAGGGAGGGAGGGGGGTGATTACCTGCCACTCAAACTCCTAAGAAGAAGAAAAAACATTGTCGAAGTACTTTTCTCTTTCTAAAAGACACAATGGAAGGATGATTTGTCAAGTGGATCTTCTGATGGATCCCACATCGGCTGGATCTCACCTGGTACTGTGGTGCGTCGAGGATCGGCTCTGTTCTTTCAGGCGGGGGGGAGGGGGGGAGGGGGGCGGAGGAGGATCCAGAATCTAGTCCGGTTTATTCAAGAGCTTTGTTTTGCTCCTGTTCTTCCTGTTGGTTTAGCTCTTGTTAGCGGTAGCTCTGATGGCACCTCGGCCGCCGACCGATGAGTACTTACAGCTTTTACGGTTTCGTGTCACACAGATGTTTTGTTCCGCTCACAATCAGCAACTCAACACTCTGTACAGACCACCCCCCCCACCCCTTTCTCTTTGTGTCCCCCCTCAACCTTCCTGGTTAAATCAAACTTAAAGAGGATCTCAGAATATGTAATGTTCTATATCTTTGCTCTTATTACCACCCACTGACCCCCCCCCCCCCCCCTCCCCCTCACTGTTCACCATTGTGGGTGTAAATTGTTAATGATGATGAAAGTTGAGAAGAACATGCGCACTAGAAAAGACCGGGAAGCATTGATGTAACTGTTTTGTGTGTGATGTCCAAGCAAAGCGAGTGTTGTCATTTGATTTAAGCCCGACCCCTCTGACCTCTGACCCTGGACAGAAAGAAGCCCCACCCTCTCCGATCTCGGACATGTTGTGCACTCTCACACACACACACACACACACAAACACACACACCCTCGAATAACTGCTTTTTAAAGTAAAAAAGTTTTAAAAAAAGACAATAAACATATTTTGAATTCTGTAGCTTTAGTACTAAAGTTTTAAATCGAGTGTGTTTCGTTTCTGTCTGATGTTTGTACAGCCTTTTCTTGAATATGTATCTCGTTTGTTGCCAAATTGTGGCCTACATACTTACAGTATATTCCAGCCCCTCCCCCTACACCTGCATCTCATATCTAACGGTTACCAAGCCCCAGTTATCGCCATGGGATACCAGCTGTTTAAGCGCTGTATGGTCTGATTGTAATGGTTTCACAGTTCAGTATTACTGCAGATTATCTGTATTGTCGTTCACTTTACAGGTCAAAGTAAGTTTTCACACCTGCCTACAGTGTTAGCGGATCCAAGGAGTTACAGATTTTTGTTGTTATTATTGTTCATATCGAAGTGCAGTGATGGATCTCTAGGTCTGACAGATTTGTTTGAATGTGTTTTGAATGTTTTCCAGCCATATCGTCGCTCACCCTCTCTGTTTGTTCAAAAATCATATCCCTTCCTCTGGCTGGCTTGGCAGTCCTCCTGTAAATATCAGAGACAATTGGATCTTTTCTGCAGTGCAGTTGACATCGGTTGCCCTAAAATGCTCTAAAAGCCTGTTTTTTTTTGTTTTGTTTTTTTCTGTGAACCTAAATTCTTTTTAATAAAATAAAATCTGTAATCAATTTATGAGCCCAGTGTTGTGTGCCTTTGTTTTGAATGCTCAGCGTGGTTCAAACCAGCTGCACACTTCTTAGTATCAAATAAACAATCAGCCTGGAGTACTAACATGGTGACAGTTCACTTTTGATCTTGGGAAGAGCAGTAAAACAAAAACAAAAAAATCATCTCAGCTCCGCTCTGTTGCCCATTGTGAGATCAATTAAGTACATCCATCTTTCCATCTTTTTATTGTTTTACAGATTAGAAACACAAAATCTAACAAAGTGTAATTAAAAAAATGTTTAAACTTCAGTCAAAGAAGGAGGCATCAACTTTGGAGAGAAACAGCAAGACTCGGCTAACCTTTAAAACTATCCAACTTGACAAATCTAAAAACTACAAATTATAAACTTTGCGCTGAGAGGAGAGATCTACACATTTCTAACCTGACACCAGCTAATCCCCCAAAACGTTTACTCTTGATTACACATCGCTAACTTTACCTTGTGGAAGAACCAGGATGAGGGTTGCACGATGTTGCCTCACAGCAAGAAGGTTCCTGGTTCAAATCCCTCGTTGGACAGGGTCTTTCTGTGTGGACTTTGCATGTTCCCCCTGCACATGCGCGGGTTCCCATCGGATACTCCGGCTTCCTCCCACAGTCCAAGTACAAGCTCGTTAGATTAACAGGTGACTAACAGAGTTGGTATGTGAGCATGAGTATAAGTCTGTCTCTTGATGTTTGCCCTGTGAATGACCAGTAAAGGGATGAAAAAAAACCCCACTTCTTTTGCTTGTGTGGGAGAAAATCAGCAAATTTAAAATACATTGTTCTGTCCATAGGGGGCGCCATAATCCATACAAAGTTTCTCACAGTAGTTTTAGCCCTGATTGAAGGAGGTGAAATTGCGCCAGACACATCTTCCACTTCATTTGTAAGTCAAAGTCGAAGTTTTCCAATCAAATTTAGGCTGTATCTTTGAACTTTGACCCCCCTCTCTCTCTCTCTCTCTCTCACACACACTCACAAAGCTGCCAAGTACACTAAATCACAACTTTATTCTTTCAACCAATATTTTAGGGGACTACATCACACACAGTGTAATTTTCATGTTTGAAAAAGAAAAGGTGTAGTTTGAGTCAAGAAAGAATCTGCTGTCCTGGTGAAAGTAAAGAAAAGAAAGTTATTGAAGTCCATGATTTATTTTTCAAATGGCAGAGCAGAGTCTGCCACAGAGGAAAGGCACAGTTCAAGGTTGTAAGGATGATTTTTTTTTTTTTTCTTGACATCAACCTAGGACATCAAACGCAAAGAGTGCATCTGAAAAAACTAACTATTTTTACACAGCAAAAAGAACCAAGAACTGAATGAAGCACGACGCTCACTTTGAAGCTGACTACTTACAGTACTGCCTTTGCGTTTGTCAGTTGCCTTTTGTTTATTTTCATTACCTCATCTGGTCTTTCACGTACAGTCATGTTCTTAAAATGTCAAATCATACTTAACAGTGACCAATATGGCCAGTACTGACAGCAGGAGGAGCTTTACTAAATGTAGTGTGTGTGACAATCCCAGTTATGCATTCAGGCATGAAATGGCTGTAAAATATGGTCCTTTTAACATTTTGCTCATCAGAGATAAAGATGTCAAAAAACACCAGCTGACTTTGTTAACCTAGCTCTAATATCCCGCCCCCACTGAATCTTTTCACGTCTAGAAATGAATGTTTTCTTATTGCAGTTTATGGTTCCAAACACTAACATGGAGCTGGAAAGGAATTCAAGACTGCAACTGAGCGCTAACAAAACCAGAGTGTATCTTCATGTGCTTACTTTCCTGGAGTGGTAAATGACAGTAAAACAGGACAACAACATCTGTCAAGTTGTTTCTCTTGGGCTACCACTTGAGTTCACTTGAATGCAACATCCCAAAGTGAGCGCCTTTAGTTAGTGTTGATGAGGGGGAAACAGTTTCACAGAGGAATGTTGGCATGCTTCTTCCAGGGGTTGACCTGCTGCTTGCTGGCCAGCACCTCCAGGTCTCTGCAGATCCTCTTGCGAGTGCTCGACGGCTCGATGATGTCATCCACAAAACCTGAAAACGAACATTTGGTAGGTCAAAAAAAAAAAAAAAAAGAGAAGCTCAAAATGTATTTTACTGGTATGCAGTTGATGGATTGTTGGAGACGCTTTAAAGAAGTGAGAAGGTTTACCTCTGACAGCAGCTGGGAAGGGGTTGGCGAACTTCTCCACATATTCAGCCTCGGCTTCAGCCTGGTTCTCTTTCCCTCTGAAGATAATCTGCACGGCACCCTGAGAGGGAAACGGAGAAACAGACCATACACACCGTCAAATAAAAAGGGGGAAAAAAAAAACAGAAAACGGAAGAAAAAAAAAAAGTGTGTACCTTGGCACCCATGACGGCCACCTCAGCTGTTGGCCAGGCGTAGTTCACGTCTCCTCGCAAGTGTTTGGAGCTCATCACGTCATAGGCTCCTCCATAAGCCTGAGACACACACAAACACATTAAGGTAAGCGTCTTTTATCCATGAACATGCTGGAGTAAGATTCACAACATTTTCAACATGCATCTCTTTTCATTTTCATTCACAACACACCTTTCTGGTGATGATGGTTATTTTTGGGACTGTGGCCTCAGCGAAAGCATAAAGCAGTTTGGCTCCATGTCTGATGATGCCTCCATACTCCTGAGCGGTACCTGTTGATGACATCAGAGCAGTAAAAACAGGTTCAAAAAGAGTGCAACGATGCAATGCAAGGAAAATTCTGTTAACATGTAAAGTGATAAAGTATTTAACTTGTGCTTACAGGTCATAATACAGTCGGGTTAGATAATATTTATGATTGCCTGGTTTACTCCTACACCAAACCCCGTCACTGTAGATATGAATGTGCTAACGAGGGTGCTTATGTGTTTTCCTCTGAGCTGACAGTTAAATGATTTCTGTGCAGGCAGGTTGTCCTGTCTGTGAACAAGATGCAACAGGCGGCCAAAACATTCTGCTGACGACTAACTGTGAGCAGCAAGCCAATCAAAACATGTCAATATCTTAACCTAAGACGTAAACTTGAGGAGGGATTTTTTTTGCAAGCAGTACCTGGCAGGAAGCCTGGCACATCCACAAAGGTGATGATGGGAATATTAAAGGCGTCGCAGAAACGCACAAATCGGGCTCCCTTCACTGACGAGTTGATGTCCAGACAGCCTGAGAAGTGAACAGATATAAAGAAGTCAGCAGCAAGATCCACACACACACACACACACACACACACACACACACACACACACACACACACACACACCATGATAGATCATGAGTTAAGTAACTACTCTTTTGACTTCCCCCACCAAACTCACATACACCGTTCAGAAATGAGACAGAGGGAACATTTTAAAGAAAAACTTTTGGATGAACGTGAAATTAAAGAGGAAAAGGGTGGCTATTCTCCAAGATTTAAGTGGTTAAAAATACAAATTAAAAAAATGTAAGATGAATTTTAAAAATATGCTGTTTTCCACATTTATTTGCAGAATATTTCTTATAAAATTGAAGTTTCCCCCGGTCCCCATATTTTTCTTATCTTACAGAAATAAAACTGTAAATGTGGGCCTTCTCCCTGCCGTTCTTACGTTTGGTCCTTCACAGACTTTACTCACCAGAGGCCACTTTGGGCTGGTTACCCACAATGCCTATAGTGCGTCCGTTCATGCGCGCAAATCCCACCACAATGTTTTTGGCATAGTTGGGCATGATCTCAAAGAAGTCCCTTTCATCCACAATCTGAGGAGTTGCATGCAGAAAGTAACCTTTAAAAATAAATGACTTACTTGAACATGTAAGTGAGCGAGTGTTTGTGTTTGCGCACGTACTGATTGAATGATGTCCAACATGTCGTAGGCTTTAGTCGATTCATCCGGGACAATGGTATCCAATGAGAGAACTGCACGATCGCTGAAAACGCAACAAAGACATTAAGACTCAAATTAAACAATATGGAGGTATTCGCCCAATTAAAATACATGACAGGTTGTGTCGGGATTGAGAGGCTGATGTGATTGCTTACCTGGGGTCATGGCACTCCCTGATGGGAGCAGGATCTCGATTGCTTAGAGGCAGGAAGTTGAAGAACTCTCGCAGGTTTAGTAAGGCATCGACATCGTTCTCAAACGCGTGGTGAGCCACTCCTGAGAACATGACACAGGAAACTTTTCAATCTCTTAAACAAAACAAAAAAGAAGCAGATTTCAACTTCTCAATTTTGAAATATCGATCTTAACTCTTCGCTCTTCTGGTGAGATGTAATAACAGTTCTTTTTTTTTTTACTAACCAGAAACAGTCGTGTGCGTTTTAGCTCCGCCCAGCTGTTCTTGAGTCACGTCTTCATTGGTGACCGACTTCACAACATCGGGTCCTGTGATGAAGAGGTATGATGTGTCCTATACACACGCAGACAATCAGCTGTCAGGACAATATACAGCAACTGTTTGTGTCTTCAGTTAGCGTCATTCATAAAAATGATAAACTGACAGAAGAGAAATATGCGAGTATAAGACGATTCATTTAGAATTCACTTGTGCAGCCCGCCTTACTTTAACCATGAAGGTGAAATCAGTCAGCGCGGGGGAGTAGACGGCGCCTCCAGCACAGGGACCCATGATCATGGAGATCTGAGGGACGACGCCTGAAGCCATCACGTTCCTCTGGAGAAGGAGAATGGTTGTTTTTTTGTTTTTTTTTATTGGTCAAAAAACAATATCTGAGGGGACATCTAGTGACAGCAATTCTGCCCAAAGATCTATAAGGCAACAATATGTAACATGGAAGGACTCTTACCAGGAATATATCTGCATATCCAGCAAGAGACTCCACTCCTTCCTGGATACGAGCTCCTCCAGAGTCGTTCAACCCGATGACGGGGGCTCCGACTGTCATCGCCTGGTCCATAATCTGAGCACAGATTTTTTTTAAACATTGTAAAAAATAAAAATAAATGCAAAGACACCTAAAGGCTATATTGTTGAGAAGTAGGAGGTATGGTATGTGCACACGCCTCAGTGCCTCAGTGTCTCAGTGTTGTTTACCTTACAGATCTTCTGTGCATGAGCTCCAGACAGACTGCCACCGAACACTGTGAAGTCCTAAAAAAAAAAAAAAAAAAGGACAGAAAGAGCAGCATAGACAAATTATAATGCATGTAGAACCAAGAAGCTGTTTACCTTATGATGCTTACACAGTGCAGGATTGTTACAGAGTAACTACACAATGTACCTGACTGAAAACATAAACCAGCCTGCCGTTGATCCTGCCACTGCCTGTCACCACGCTGTCACCGGGGAACTATCGAGAGACACAAAGACGTTAGAACTTCTTGACAAATATTTCAAACCAGGATGATGAAGAAAAACCGTTTCCAGCGGACAGAGCATTATTCTGTTGGTTCAACCCGGTACCTTGTTTCTGTCCTGTTCCATGCCAAAGTCGGAGCAGCGGTGCTCCACAAACATGTCTGTCTCCACAAAGGAATCGGGGTCCAGCAGAAGCTCCACTCGCTCCCTGGCGGTCAGCTTACCCTGCAGTAGACGACACAAAATTACAATATCATACAAAAAAAAAAAACATCAGATGTCAGAGACTGTCAATGTAATACATCAGTTATGAGTCCTACTTGACCACAATGTCTGATTTTATCTGACCTTTGTGTTTTGTTTTCTAGTGTATGAAAATCTGGTCCTGTCACTGTGTATCTATCCTCTTAACCTAAAAAGATTTGGTTTAAAAGCATGTGATGTGGATTTCCTTGTTGTTTGATATGTTTGATGATGAAGAAATTCGCCGTTGAGACTGACTTAGAGTATAATTTTATTTAAGCAAGAAACAGAGTGACTGGTCACGTCTGACCAGGAGGATCAAGAAGCCAAATAATGATCTCTCCCGAACACACAGAGACAATCGCCTATATGCATCTAAACATCTGCTTTTCGTCATGGGTCATAAAAAACATCATGTAACACATCCATATTTGGCAATACTCCTACACAACACCTCAGTGTAAACATTCAACTCCTAAATCTCCTTCAGATACAAACTCTCTCCAGGTGTGCACGTTATAAACTTAAAGGAGCAGTATATTATCTCTGTCCTAGTTACGTCAGACACTTCACATGCAAAGTGGCAGGAAGGTTATCTAACTTGTGTATCCCATTGTGCTGCCATACTTCAAATTAAAACTCTGACTCTGGGATCACATTTAGGATTTTGGTATTAAAGTGAAGCCTGCAAACGAGGATTTCTGACGTCACAGGAGGCTGGCAGAGGATTTGAACCTTTGCAAAACAGCACCAATAGATTACATCAAGAATGGAGTTTCCTGAAAGTAGGCTACCCGGGTTACGATACCGTTACAAAAAAAAAAAAAAAGTCAAAAAAAGTTTTAGAGGTCACTTTAAAGGGTGGGAGAAATAAATCAAAAACACCCCCAGTAGCAACCTTTACCCAGCCCTTAACCTTCAAAGTCAGAAATGCACATAGCAGCAGAGACATGCATGTTCACACAGAAAGAAAGTTAAAGTCAGCTGGCTTCACCCTTTTGTGTTGAGCATCTATCCTGTGCTGACCTCCCCCGACTAGCGCCGCTCTCCGCTTCTTGTCTATCCGCTCCTTCACGGACGGGTGGCCTGCAGAATACCAGCGGCAGTCCCGAAGCAGCTTCTTCTGCGGCGCCGCAGCAGCAGCAGCGACTGCGCCATGTTTGACGGGCACAAAACACTTCAAAGACGTCCTCAACCCGTTTATTAATCCACTGCTGCTTCGAGCTACACTGAAGGCCGCCATCATTGTCGTGTCGGTTCTAGGGGTTGACAGCAACCGGAAATAGAAGATAGAGATTTGAGCCAATGGCAGATGGGGGGCGAGTTCTCAGGACCAATTAAATGCACGGAGTTCATTCACACGGGGACGATGGGCGGGACTTAACTAGTATTTGGTTTTTACTCATGTAAGAAGTTATAGGTTTGCTTATCTCATCCCTGAGTTTAGCTTTGCAGGTAAATATTTCATCGCGTTGGGTCAACTGTGGTTGCATTTGAACTCTAAAAACCCAAATACAATGCAATACTGCAAAGTTTACAAAAGTAACAATATGAATGCAGACCTTAATTTTCTTGGAACATCTCTGGGCTACAGAAATCAACGCCTTAACTAATAATCTGAAATCTGTTCTGCACATGTTTAAATTTACAAATTACCCCTGCACTCATGTTCACTTCATTTGTCTGTCTACTCGCCGTTATATTGTATAGTTTCTGCTTATAATATGTCTACACTCATGCACTTTAACTTATGTCAATACTGTCCATTTACAACTCTGTTTTTGAACATTTACATTTAATCTTTCATATTTAATTTACTACCATTTATGACTCTGTTTTTGCACATTTACATTCAATCTTCCATATTTAATCTTCATATTTAAGACTAGTAATGCATAGTTATATCCTGGTTGTATATATTCACATTCTTAGTTTTGATATTTTTAGTACTTATCTACTTTGTATTTAATATTATATTATGTTTAGATTTCTTAACATTGTGTTTTTTATTCATATTTTGTGTTGGATAACCTGCTGCTGTAACGCCACAATTTCCCAGTTTGGGATCAATAAAGTAATTCTATTCTATTGTATTCTAATCACACATATATTTTTCCTCTGATGGTGAAGAAAGGAATTATGGTGACCCTCCCTACTGTTAGTACGCACTAACTGTATATACAAGAGTAGTCATGTCACAGTTTATAACAGAGGCCGTTTACAGTCTGCTGGACGGGCCACTTTTGGATAGGATAGGATAATACTTTATTGATCCCCAGAGGGGAAATTCGGGCGTGGCAGCATCACAGACAAGAAAGCTCAAAAATACACATTAAACAGAATAGATAAAATAAATAAAAATAAAAACAGGGTGTATATACAAGTACAAAATGAATGATGAAGTTAACTATGCAGGGAATTGAGACAGTATTTGCAGAGAATGACAAGATAAAGTGACAAGTGATGATTAAAGTGACTTGGTATGATAATTAGCAGCAAGCAGTGTAAACAGCAGAGAAGAGAGGCAGTGTTGTACCACAGTAATGCAGAGTGCAGTCATATAATATAATGTAGTATAATATAATATAATATAGTGCAATATGAACAATATAGTGTAATATAAAGAAATGTTATGTAATATAGACTAATATAATAAAATATATAGAATGTACAGTATATATGTATATATATATATATATATATATATATAGATGCTAAATAATAATAATAATACAGTATAATCAAAGTCAAAGTTAAAGTCGACTTTACTGTCAATTTCAAAATATGCCAGACATACAGTGGAATCGAAATTGCGTTTGTCTCCGTCCCGCGGTGCAATACAACCAAAATAAGGTAAAATAAGATAAGGTAAAATAGATAAAATAAAATGAGGTAAAATAAGATAAATAATATTTACAGTAATAAATTCTAAATTGTGCAAAAGGGTACAAAACAAAACGGTAAAGAAAATAAAATAAAATGTAAAGAAAAAGTAAACTTGTGCAATATGTCCAATGTGCAGTAAAGTAATCAGACATCTTTAACAGCATCACCACCTCATGACTCATTTTAATAATGCTGAATAACATTAACTCTTTCCAGTGTAGTTACTGTGTCATTTTCCATTATGGTATTTTTTTTTTCATTTAACTGATGTAAATATTTTTGATTTGATTTCTAACTTCTATTTTTTATTTTTAATAATTATATTCCCGTCCCCTGTTTTCTTGAGCTGCTGTAATGCACAAATTTGCAAAAAAAAAAAGTTTATCTTTATCTTTTAAGCTGATTGTACTTTGAAAAGTTAGCTTCAGAATAATACAATAATAATAATAATAATAATAATCATACAATAACTTAGACTTAGACTTAGACTTTCTTTATTGTCATTCAAACTTGTACTTTACAGTGCAGATAAGAACGAAATTTCGTTGCATTTGGCCCGTTGTAGTGCAGGATAAAAACAGCAGCATGTATTTACATATAAAAAATAAAAATAAGGTGCAGATATAAATAGATATAAAAAGAAAAACTATGGGTAAAAATACTATACAGATAAATATATTGCACGTTATATTGTGTTTTACAGTCCAGTGAGGTAGTCCTGTGTGGGGGTTTGAGGGGGAATGGAGGGATTATTTTTTCCTGTTCAAAATAATAATAATAAAATGTTAGTAATGATAATAATGAAAGCAGGTCATGTGGGCAGTGTTTTAAAAACACATGGGGGAAAAAAAAAAAAAAAGAGTTTACCCAATTCTGTAGACACGACTGTTGTTTACAACAGACAAAGTTGCGGTGCCGTTTGAGGCGGCTCAGGCAACGTGACGCGGTGCGTAAAGAACACGGTAACCACGGTAACTGCCGGTACTCTCGCGTGATTATCATGCCCGTCGAGACGAGAGGGGTTGATGCGAGGAAAAGTGGGAAAAATCGACTGTTAGATGCATTTGTGAAAAAACGGATAGTCAGCTATGTGTCGGTCGCTGCTCGCAGAGTGTCATAGAAAAAAAATCAACATTGCAAAATTTCCATGAACAGCTTTGCACTGCCCCCCTTTGCGCGGGGTAACACATCAGGCCCGGGTGGTTAGTCACACGGGTGAATATTCGCTGGCTAATTTTGTGCTAGCCATGCTAACCCTAGCTGGTTAGCTTTGTTTACATCAAGTGCGCGCCTGGAGTCCGGTGGCTAAATTGCTAACCAGGCACGTTTCTAATCATAAGAGCGGCCCCCTTTCTTTTCCCAATTAAGCATCGACGGGGGAGGGGGGGGTGGTGACACTGTCGGATAGTAAATGGAGCCCGCGGCGAACATCGACCATTTCTCGCGTAAAAGGTTTGGATGATGTCGTGAGCTAACGTTAGCTGCAAAAGATGCTAACCTATTGATCATGGGTGTTTGGCTCAGTTGAATCTGTGTTAGCTGTTACAGATTTAGGGATAATGTGAGTTATTATAACTAGAAATAAAAAATAAAAGGGTCAAATTGGTGCTGATTAAATAAAACATTAACTGTGAGCACTTGTAAGTATTGATTTGTTGTGAGGGTTGGAGGGGGGGGAGGGGGGGGATAGGAACCATGATGCTAACTTCACCTAGCATTACATTGAACCGCCTTCCCATGTTGGCTGTGAATTAGTTTGTGGAGGATTATTACAAAACGTCTGCATTGTAAACCAGGCGGGTTAATATTTCTCCCACCTGTCCTGAGAGTTGGCTTTCTTCTTTTTTTTATTTTTTTTGGGCTGGATATATATTTTTCCCCCCCCTTGAGGCTGCGGAGCTCACCGCTATGAGCCCTGTTAATGTTACCGCTTTGTACGTGTCCGCCAGCCGGGCCGTGCTGCAGTGTGACCCGCGGCAGCCTCACACCTTCACGGATATGTACACGCTGCTGCCCTTCTTCAGACAGTCCCTCGCATGCCTCGTCTGTGGTAAGCATCCTTTTTTTTCTTCTTTTTTTTTTTTTTTTTTTTAAATATTCTTTTTATAGCAGTACGTAGGCTTTTGTGTCATTATCACACTGATAATAGTCTTCTCTTAATACAATAGAATAGAATTACTTTATTGATCCCAAACTGGGAAATTGTGGCATTACAGCAGCAGGTTATCCAATCACACAATATGAGTAAAAAAAACCACAATGTTAGCAAATCTAAACACAATATAATATTAAATACAAAGTAAATAAGCACAAAAAATATCAAAAATAAGAATGTGAATATATACAACCAGGATTTAATTTAGCATTACTAGTCTTAAATAGGAAGATTAAATATGGAAGATTGAATGTAAATGTGTAAAAAACAGAGTTGTAAATTAAATATGAAAGATTAAATGTGCAAAAACAGTTGTAAATGGTTGTAAATTAAATATGAAAGATTGAATGTAAATGTGCAAAAACAGAGTTGTAAATTAAATATGAAAGATTAAATGTAAATGTGCAAAAATAGTTGTAAATTAAATATGAAAGATTAAATGTGCAAAAACAGTTGTAAATGGTTGTAAATTAAATATGAAAGATTAAATGTAAATGTGCAAAAACAGAGTCGTAAATGGACAGTATTGACATAAGTTAAAGTGCATGAGAGTAGACATATTATAAGAAGAAACTATACAATATAACGGCGAGTAGACAGACAAATGAAGTGAACATGAGTGCAGGGGTAATTTGTAAATTTAAACATGTGCAGAACAGATTACAGTATGGAGAGACAGATATTATCATGATGACAGTTCTCTGCTCGCATGAGGTGAGCTGTTGTACAGAGTTATGGCCTTCGGTAAGAAATATTTCTTGTATCTGTCCTTGTGACAGCGGAGTTGTATCAGTCTGTTGGAGAAGCTGCTCTGCTATTTGTCCAGTAGGGTGTGCAGAGGTTAACCATGCTGCTGTTATTCAATAATCTGACTATTCATATTGACTGAGGTTTGCATGGGGTGTGCGTTTGACTACATTTGTCGTGATCACCACCTTGGTCTCCTTAGCAACCGTGGCTGTGCCCCCAGTCATCTGCCCTCTCGTCAAGACAGATGATTCCTCTGTTGTTTTGTCTGCTGCTGCTGCAGAGCCATGTGTTTCCTATTCATACCGGTATTACTGACTTGGTTTAGTGGTGCATCAACACTGGGACAGCTTGTGTTTACAGATTGGCAATATTGACAGAATGATATGCAGCAGTATTTCTGACCCTGATTATATAATGGTGTTTTGTTTTTTTTTGCATAATTTGTTCGCTCATGCAATATTTACGGAGGCTGAGCGACATAAGCAGTCAAAATGAGTAACATGAACATAATGGTGAAGAATGTTTAATTAAACTGGGGCAGGTAAGTTAATTAAAACAGGGAAAACAGGAAACATCTATGATAAAGTGAAATCTATGGTGACTCACAGATCATAATATTGTTGTAACATGTACTGATTCCTATTTCTTACACTCTTGAAATGCCCTAGTTGACACCGAATCACAAGTTGATCATTTCATTTGATTACTGATAGGATGTCAGTTTGAAACTGCTTTAAAAAGTCGCATTTGTTTCATGTTTAGAGGTCATTTAAGGTACTGGGAAATTGTGACCGAAATAGTTTTTTCTTCTGAAGTATTGGGCGGACAATGACAAGTCTAGATAGTATGATTAACTGATGATTGCTCCTGCTTTTTTATGTCTCAGGCAAACTGCTAGAAGATCCCATTTCTCCAACACATCCAGAGTGTCAGCATTGTGTCTGCTCAGCCTGTAAAGGCCAGAAGATGCGGATCAGGCTGTCATGCAACCGGTGTAAAGACTATTCCTGCTTCCAGGAGAACAAACAGCTTTCTTTGCTGGTGCAGTGCTACAGGAAGCTCTGTCTCTATGTGACTCATTCACCGTTGCTGCAGTTGATCAGCAGCCATGAAGGAGGCTCCATTGAGATTATGGCCTTGCTAGAGGAGGTGCTAATGTCACATAAAGAGACGGAAGACCTTTGCTTAGCTCAGGAAGATGTGAATCCTTCTGCCCCTGACTCCCTAACCCCCACAGAGGCACCACCTGCTCCTACAGAGCTTTCAGCTGTACCACAGAGTTCCTCATCTGACCCTCCTTTTTCCAATGGACCACAAGGCTGCAATGGAGAGGTTCTTGAGGACCTGGATCCCTCATCTCCCGAGCTGGAAGTCTGCGAGCTGGTAGAGGAGCAGCCTCCGGCAGGCCTGTCTGTGTCCGACACTGGCTGTGGTGGTCTGGAATTGAGTCTGACTACAGGACCATTAGTCCAAACTCCAGGCACTGTGTGCTCACTCAGGGATGGGGAATCAAGCAGTAGGGAGCTGGAGGAGGGGGAGGTGTTGCTGCTCAGTGTGGAGGAGGTGTTACAGACATTGGATCCCCTTCAGCCCAGTCAAGATTCCCCTCATGCACACCAAGAAAGAACACACACTCACACACACATCACCACAGACAGAGCACATGCTCAAATGTACATACACCTAGACGCAGCTCACAACTACACACAGATCCGAACAGAAAGGACAAACACAGGGTCAAGCCACGGTGCTCACATACTCACATCCTCTTTCGATCCTCCTCCCTCTTCCAAGCCCCCACCAGTCCGCCTTAAACGAAAACGATCACGTTCAGAAAGTGACAGGGAGAAAGTTAAACCCCTCCCTATTGCCTCCATCCTGCAGGGCCCCTCCTCAAACGTACACACTCCAAACCCCCCTCTGACGCTAAACACACAACCACCCACACTCTCGGTGACTGTACCAGCACACACATACTCATCCCTTTCTAATGGAGCCCCTCCAAAGCCCAGTCGCCCTGCGCCAAACCACAATAAAGGTGCCAGGAAGCATGTTGATCCGGGTCCTAAGAAGCCCCACGTGAAGGCCCGCAGCGGTGGGGGCTCCAAGACCAAGGATGGAAGCAAAGACCAGCGGTTGATGTCTGGCTGCCTCGTGCCTCCAGCCCCCGTCAGGCCTCCATATAAGAAGCCTGTGGAGAAGAAAGGCTGCAAGTGTGGCAGGGCAACCCAGAATCCATCTGTGCTGACCTGCAGGGGGCAACGCTGCCCCTGCTACTCCAACCGCAAGGTGAGACTATTATGAATACATGCATGAAACTATTGTGGGTCCTTCTCACCAAGAGCAACAGTTTTTTTTTATTTTATAGAGACTTCAGACAAGTAATGTTAAGTGTTTTAAGTATTTCTGTTCACAAAAACTGTTTTTTAGTTTTTATTGTTGTGGCATGTCGGTAAATGTTTGAAATGTAATGGGCACCTGAAAAGTTGTGACTAATATTAAATGTGTACATTTTTATCATCCATCTCAGGCATGCTTAGATTGTATCTGTCGAGGTTGCCAGAACTCCTACATGGCCAACGGAGAGAAAAAGCTAGAGGCCTTCGCCGTGCCAGAGAAAGCCTTGGAGCAGACGCGGCTCACCCTTGGCATCAACCTCACCAGCATCACCGCAGCCGCGGCACTCCGCAACCCGGCAACCACCAGCATCCGAGCTAACACCCTCTTAAATGTCGCCACAGCAACAGGGACCCCTGTTACCACAGCCTTCTTGTCCCCCAGCCCCCCACAAGATCCCAACTATGAAGACAGTCTGGAGCTGCTGATTGGATGAGAGGCTGGGACTCCATACACAGACAGCTCTGTGCTGATTGAATGTGACGGCTGATCAGTGTGTCTGTCAGACAACCTGTATCCCCCCCCCCCCCCCTCCCCAAAATCTAAGGCAGCTATGGGTCTGTCCTGTCCTGTAACCTGCTCTTCTTATATTGTGTTGGAAAATGCTGAGTAGTAAGACTAGCATGGGTGTGCCAAAGCCTCCTGTATTGTGCCTGTGTGCCGGTGTGTATTGTTGCCTGCCTGTAGTGAAACACATATATACTCGGTTCTGTTCTTCAGAGGTGCTTTTTGTTCATTAGACCACAGACACACTCTAAGAGGCAATAGGAACCCATACTATTTTTTTGTCTTTGTTTGTTTCTGCACACAAATATAGATTTGCTAGTGTGCGATTTTTTTTTTTGGTGCATAGTGGTAACAAAAACATCTCCATATCTGAGTCAACTGTCACGGCATTTCCCACGTTTGAGTGTTCCTCTGTGTTTAATAAATGCATAATCCGTATTAGGACAGCCCTCACAAACACTTGACCTTGTATGTGTTCTCATCTTAACGGTGAATGAATCTTGTGACTAATCGATAGAGAACTTCTGTTTCACACGCGACTGTTTGCCTTTTCTATCTCGTGAACTCACTCAATCCAAGTACTGTCAGAATAAAAATGACTTTGTCTTAATGAACGTGGCTGATGCAGGCATTGTACAGGCAGCAAGATAATGTCAAAGCACTTGGCTGGCTCCATGGTTTTTGTATGTGAGTGTGTGTGTGAGTGAGAGTGAGTGAGTGTGTGTGCATGCGCCTGCTGAGATTTACTGTAATGTCAGTGAGGAGGTGTGTGAAGGATTGTAAGCACTTAGCCTGATTGATTGGCCAATTTACGACTAAAAATCCAGTCTCTGTTACCATAGCAATAGGAACACCAACATGGTCCCAGCTCTCGTGCACACACCGTTGTTTACAGCATCGCCATTTATATAACCTAATCTGACTGTCTTCTAAAATATTACACTGTTACTGTCTTGATTATGAGATTGTACATGACTGTGTTTAGATAAACTGAAGCCATAGGTCGTCATTAACAAGACAAAATATCCTCTGAGTGTGTGTTTCTTCCCCTTCATGTAGTGTCCTGACTGATTAGAGACAAACTCAGAGACTATTTTTGATACCGACTGTGTGGAACCACTGTCTTTTCTGTGTTTTGGTTAAAGCACCTTGAAGCCCTTCTATATCCCAAGAGGCTTTGTGTTGTCCGTGTTTGTGTTATCTGTCTCAGCTGTATCTACAACATGTTTGTCAGTCCACTCATGGTGACCAAAAAAAAAAAAAAAAAACCGACTGAAGGAGAGAGGACTCAGGCAGACCAAAACAAACACCTTGGTTCTCCACTCATTGACCAGAAGAAGCAGGTTGATTTACAGTAAGATCAGCAAATATGATCTATCTTCCTGCTTTTGTGTGTATGTTTCAAATGTATTTCTTTTGGGCATTACTTGAACCCTGATTAGTTTTTGGTATTTTTTTTTTTTTTATGTAAAAACTCTTGTTTGAGGAGTGACTCTTATTGCGGAAACATTCACTGCCATAATATGGAAACATGTAATATGACATGTATTAAATGATAGTTTTTTACTTTTTCAGTTCTGTGTCTTTCTGTGTAGATTGGATATGTGACTTGACTTCACTTTAAAGCTTTGTCACAGATGTTTGCAAACACAAGATGAACACTTAATTATCCAAAACTGAACCTAGCAGTCCATGCAGATTTGTGTTCCAGGCTAATATGCCCCACCCCCAGCCCTTTCTCTCACACAGTAATTCCACATGCAACATTTATGTCAGTACTTAACTTCAATTACCCAAAAAAATGTCCCAAAGATCAAATTCAAATCTTGTAAAGAACTGTAAAAATTATAGAAAATTAAAATGCATGCAAGCTAGCAGCTGTGTAATGTTGTACCATGACTGTATTGACATGACTGGTGCTTAATGCTATAAGCTATCAACAACATGCCCATAATGGTGATGCTAATGTGTAGCGATTTATTACATCTGTGGATTAGCAGGTGATGGGAATAAAATATAGTTCTCTGGGTGCTGAGTAAAAAAAAACCAAAGCATTTTACAAATTCAACATTTATGTTTAGGTTCATTATTTCTCACTCATTTTCTGTAGCTCGTATTGCTAAAGAAGTGGTGGAACAAAAGGAAAAGTTCAGCATGACCTCGCAAACGTGAGGAATTCCACATTTGATCTGATAGCAACTCATTTTTTATAAAATCTTTCCAGCACTTTACAGTAAGGATTGATATCCATTGGATAAATAAACACAGATGGTCTGAACACACTTTTAAATACTCGCTCCATTCATACTACATCAGTGCTTTTTCTTTGAAGGCCTCGGGACATTTGTCAGCCCACATGTTCATTCACATATTACATAAAAAGGGAAATTCAGCCATAAGAAGTCGACTTAAAAAATAAGCTTCATTCATAGTATTGAATATCTACAATCTTATCTTGAGGCGTTCTTTATATTTATCACATCTGTTGTGTATCGCCGTTTCCTTGGGATGAACTGTCCACTTTCTAACCTGCGGGAAAAGGCAGGTCCCTTTGGTCACGCACACATCAGAGTACTTCAGTATCCTTTGTACTGCTTACACTGAATGCACCACACAATCCTTGTTAGCTCTGTTATACAGTCCACTTTGTTTACCCGCCTTAAGAGCAAATAATAACCTGTGGGAGGTCTGATCACAACCTCTCCAGCCCGTCTCCCTTGCCATTCTGAACCAGTCAGACTCATTTGCACTCCTCATGGTCCATTCTTCTGCACCAATCTTGCACCCTCAGTCGGCTGCTCGTATTATCGAGCAAACCCCCTGACATTTTTGGTTAGCACCTGATGATGTCTATTATCAAATCTTCCCCGGCAAAGACGCTTCCCTCCGAGGTCGCCTTCTTTTTAGCCGACAAGAAAAGCCCCGAAGTAGCTTGCCCTCCCGTCCATCTCCATGGCGCTGGCATTGCTAACGCTGATGAAGAGGCGGTCTGCAGGCTGTAGAAAGGCAGTACCGGCCTGATGCAGGGAGAAGAGACCGGGCTCGGGACCTCGAGGCCAGCAGGCACTCCGTGAAGACTTCATCAGCAGGATGGGCACCGTGTAGGAACTCATCTGTGGTCCAAACAAAAAAAGAAAACCGTTTTATGTACAAAGCATTAAACAATTCATCATGCTCAAATATCTGTGATAACATACCAAATAAATATCTAAATGTGTTGACATTTGAGGTTTTAGCTTTTCATCTTGGGAAACAAGCCACCAGATAGGTGCCATGACTCAGCTTAATTTGTAGTTTATCTTGATCTTTAGTTGTTGTGATGTAACCTCTAGTAGCAGGAGGTTTTTGGGTCAATGTCTCAAAGTTTTGGGTCGAACTTGCCGCGTCTTTGTTCCTCTTGCGTTGTATAATTATAACCCTCTGTTTAACAAGTGGAGCGTTTTCTAGATATGATCTTATTAACACAAATAAACAACCTTCTTACACAACTATATACGCTACCTGGAATTGAGCATGCTGCCTTTTCCCCCCAGGAGCGCCTCAGGGAACAACCTGCTGCTCTAAACAGACCTTCTGTGTGGCCCATCATTATAAAGATTGTTGTGAATTTAGAGAGATGCTTGTCAAACTGTTGTGCACAACGCCTCTAACTGCACACAAGGTCAGCTAAATGTTTCTTTTGATTTTATTCTAGAGGCATTTTGTGCTGCGCCTGTTTATAACCCTCAAAAAATGAACAGAGAGGTACCGGACTAGTTCACTTTGTAACGATGTACAGCTTAAAGCTGAACAGTCCTTTAACAATGCAAAGGTTTAAAACAGTCTTGATTCACTGTCATAATCTATCTGAAGCATGCTCCTGTTTCAGGTATTATCTTTCCACAGCCTAACCTTCTTGTAGATATACTGCACAAGCTGTGCTCCTTCCTCCTCCCCTGTCTCCCCCTTGGCCTCCCCGTCGGTTCCCCCCGTGGAGAGCAGTCTAAAGTACGTCTGGGCATAGATGTAGTAGAGTCCTGCTCGCGCCACCAGCAGCTCTCCCTCCCTCAGCTCCATGTTCTGCAGGAAGGACAGACCTCTCTGGCCCTCCCACGCTCTGATCCGCTCCCCCATGTACCCCCTGCTGCTCCTCGAACCTGCAACAGAGCATTAACACAAATAAACAAGCAGCAGAAGAAAACAAACACATGAAAATTACAGCCGATCACCATGATGCAAGAGCCTTTGAGATTACAGGGTGGTGTATTGAGTTTAAACAGACACATTTCTTTTTTTAAATAAGAAACAAATGTTTAAATAAAACAACAGCTCTCAATCAGTAAGGCATGCAGACTCCTCCAGAAAGAATCTTCAGGGCCAAGAAACACAGTATTTTTTATACCCGATGTCTTATTATGGCTTCATTAACAATGACCAGCTGTCAAACAAAGCACCAAAAGTAACAGAGGGGATCCAAATATCCCGACAGATGTTGATGAAAAAAAGTTTTATGAGACTTATGAATACTGTCCTTATGGACAAATAAATCATCCAAGCATACGGCTAGCTTCATTTCTGATTTTCATTTCCAACTATTGTATGAACTACCGAACTTTACTCCTCTATTCTGTCTGTGGCTCTCAGTCATGGGCAAATCTGTTCCCATTACAACCTTAACTGTTTGAAAATACGTTGTTAATATATACACACACACACACACACATATATATATATATATACATATATATATATATATATATATATATATATATATATAAAAACCTGCTGTGCACTGGCGTTTTAATTAGACTCAACAGGAATAAACGTATCTGTTGGGGACTATTTGTTGTGGTGGATTAATATGCATTTAGTTCTTTAATGAGTATACAGAGGGGGAAACCGGCTCAAATAAATGTGATCAAAGTACTCAGCTGATTTTATTGTTGTGGTAAAAACCACTGAGTACTTTCATTCAAACACAACTTTAAATATTTCAGAGAGTGACTTGATGGAGAGTGTTTTTCCCCCTCTCTTTAACCCTAACCCTTAGAGAGATTAATAATTCCAATAATTTAGTGATGAAATACACATCTTCAATGTCAAAAGATGACACTAGGAGGTCTCTTATAGCAGAGTGCTCTATTACAGATGTCATGTTTGATTGCAGACAGGAAGCTCAAAATTAATATGTTTTTAAGGTTACTACTTTTTTTTATGTTGAAGAGGACTACCATCCAGCTTTTATTTACAAAAGACACAGTTTTCAAGTTTGTTTAATGTTTTGAAAAAGAGTAAGTTTACACTTCTAGTTGAAAGGACAACTCCAGGACACTTTGATAACGCAGCTGCACATGAGCAGGTCCTGACAAATATCTCGGTATGAAGATGTCACTCAAAGCAGCCTGGGAAGCCTTGAAGCACATTCCTCCCCTTTGACCCTGGAAAACTTAAGACTGAAGCTAGATCGTACTCGCAGGTGTTGGGGCATTGTGAATAAATGTTGTGGTGAAGATGTTCATCAGGCTTTCCAGGGATCTACTCAGAAAGTAAACGACTCTAATGATTCCTAAGTAATACAGGAATATTACTTCATTATTGGATTACAGGATCCTCACCATCTGCTGTTTGGGGTCCTGTGGGTGAGATAACACCGGTCACATGGGCAGCGACTTTAGGAAGAGGGACCCCTCGGATTCCAGGGTTCAGGACAGGCATCACTCCTGTCAGCTTATCTGCGAAAACACAAGACAAAGAAACCAACACAGGACATTGTTAATAGAAAAAGATGCACTCACTCACTTTACATAATGGTAGGCTGGTGTCTGAATGTTTGTCTACCTCTCATTGTAGAGGATATCTCCTTCTGAAAACGATCGGCCATGGTCTGGAAGAAAAACATCCCCAGTGAAACAAAGAAAAACAGAGACGGAAAATGGTGATAAAATGTGTCCTCCTTATGTGTCCTTAGCTCTACATTATCAACATTCAATAATTAACAAAGCCCCCCCCCCCCCCCTCCCCCTCCTGAATCATTCAGTCCTCCCCTGTGGGCAAACAAATATGTCATCTATTGACCTGGTACAGTATTCCCCCTCGGCTGAGTCCAATTTGGAGCTGGATTCACTGCTGTTTTTTTGGGGAAGTTTGAAACCATCTGGACAGAAGGGCATCTTACATCGTGTGTTAATGTTGACTACTAAAAAATGTCATGCAAATATATGGGTTCTGTTGGAACTAACTCACTAGCCACAAACTAGCTAGTTAGCTAGAAGTAGGAGCACTGGAAGAATGTCATTAATACTATTTAGGGATATAGAAAATAAGGTTAGAAAATCATTTAAAAACCTTCTCTATGTGGTTGTGGAGCTGTTGCGTGACTTGCCAGCAGGGGTCGCTCCTCTTGTCCTCTTCTGACTTGGGGTGTAGCTCTGCGTCAATCAGACAGGACACACTGCTTCTGGAGAAACTCTCCTGCATCTGTCAACGAAACACAGGAATGAACGAGTTCTGCACAAAATGTTTTTATTTACATACTTATCGTCTCATTATTTTCTTAAGCGATTGATTTCTGTGTCAGGATGTCAGAGAGAAAAAAAAAAGTTATTTATATCTGTGTTAATGTCCAACTAAGTGTCTGAGAGAAATCAGTTAATTTATGTAATATTTTGATAAATGAAGGCAGCAAATCCAGGAAAAAACAGTGAAAAACTTGGCTGTTTCAATCAACTGATAGTCATTTAGTATAGGTTACACACAATCACAAAAGACGAAGCAGAACCACATGTGCTCAGCTGTGCTGTGCATATAAATATGATTTATTTTCAGCTGTGAGGGAAAGTGTGAAACCTTTCGACTTAATATGAAAACACTACAAAGAATACGTTTATGTGACTTTGGTTCTTATAATTATTACAGTGGCCAGGAAAAAAAAAAGTCCTTTCCTTTTCCATTCCCTCTGTGACAACCACCCTGAACAAAACATGTTTATATCAGTCGCTGTTTACGTGTTTTAAACTTTGTGCATTGTTTGAGCCTTGTCAAAAGGAGAATTCATGACACTGTTGGGACATACAATAAAGTTATTTATAAATCTATACACAATCACACGTGAACATTTTTAAAGCTACATTTAATGAAAAAGGACACGATCTTGACATCTTATCAGTTAAATGCATTGGCATAGTTTACTCTTTTTTTTTTAAAGTCTCTTTCTTATCAGTCTAAAAGGATCATTTATGGATATAGAGACACAAGTTATCTTAGGGAGGGCAAGGTTTGAAATTATATATTGTTATTCTACGCTATATAATTGACCCAATTTGTCTCTAACAGAGTTGACCGACTTTACTGTTAGTATGTTGTTTTTGAGAATAAATATTTTAAATCATACAAGTTTGAGGTCAGGAGACAATAAATATACAACATTAAGATTGTTTTCTATCAGAATAAAAAGTGTTTAGTGTATTTTTTCAATACCTGAAATGTACCCGCAATTCTGGAGTGGCACATGTATTTGTCAGAGTATAGTCTCTAAGTTAGAAGACAAAATAGTTGAGGCTGATTAAAGAACTAATTAAATCACAAGTGGTCACAGGTGTGCGAGGAGAAGGGGGCGTTTTTTTTTTTTTTCAAATGTTTAAGCCAATCAGAGCAAAGCACTCAATCAATCAGCTTGTTTAAAAATAAAAATAAAAGCCTTCTTTCTGTTTGTCATACCTTACTAAAGAAGTATGTTGATTTAGGGTGTCACTACCACTGGGTCTTTAACTAAACTCATTTCCTGTCATTGTTTGGTGTTATCTACTCTGCCAACTTTCTCCTCTCTCATTGTTCAGAGTTAGAATGGCAGATATTTGTGCATAAGTGGAACTTTTACGTCATGTGACTTACTTATTTAATATTCTGATACTTTCACCAGATAAAGTTAGCCTGGTGTAGTAGGTATGACCGTGTTGGAAGAATACCAGCCTATTACTTTTGACACCTTCAAAGGTTTTCTGGTGGAAAGTTGTGTCACCGGTGTGGACTCACTGTAAAACTACCAGCAGATACCGTAAGTAGTTCGTTTGTCATCGTTCAAAATACCGTGTCAAACCTCCCTTTCATGTTGTTGGTGTGTTAGATTAAGACACATCCATATCTTACCGTGTTCAGGACTTGGTTGAAGTACATGAAACTGACGGACACCGCGATGGTCTGCAGGAGGACGGCAGCAAGTATGATGAGCCCCAAACACTGCAGAGAAACAGATACGGCCATATCCCAGTGTGGGTAAGTCGGCTACAGAAACCCAAAGAAGTCCCGGGGAGCAGCAAAAACCCTTCCAGCATGGAGGGGAGGACAAGTCAGATCAAGCTCGGCTGCATTTCTGCCCTGGGAGAGGGAGGGAGAGAGAGAGAGAGGGAGGGAGAGAGAGAGAGAGAGACAAAGCAGTAGGCTACGTAGGTGGAGCAGAGAGAAAGAGAGAGGGTGAAAGACTGGAGTTTTACAACATAATCAAGATGTCATTTATTAGATAGAAAGGCGCTTAGACTTTAAAGCTGCGCATCTAACTTCATGGTGCCTTCGCGTGCTGTCGGAAATGTTGAAACTGAAATCTAAAGCACATGTCTAACCAGGCGTGTAAACACTGTTTATATGTGAAAGTAGCCTCTGAATTGCTTAAGTGGAGCCAGTGATGAATATTCACTTGGGTCCAAAGCTTAGGCTGGGTAGCTGACATGCTGTCACAATGCAATGCTTAACTGTTTCAGGATGTTTTAGTCTAAAAAAAAAAAATGTGGGCAGAAATGGGAAAAGTCTCTTAATTTCACTGTGCTGTAAAACTCCTGACTGAAATCCGGCCATACATCAGTTTAAAACAACTTCTTTAATGACTCAGCCAGTCTGACAACAGCAAATTGTAAGCTACTTTAATTTAATTTCACTCAGGTGCTACACTATACAAAAAGAAAGTCCTAAGTGTGAGCTAACGTAATGTAAGCAGAAATGTGGTTGAATCACTGTATTTGTCTGTTGGTTGAATGATAAAAGGCTCCTGGTTGCGGCCTGAAGTGTGAGGTTCTGTTGCTTTACCTAAGCGTCAAAATATAGTGACGTGTCAAACTGAATTAATTCCAAACTGAAATTGCAACTTGGGACACACAGGAGTGTAATAATGCAAAAGTCTTTTTGAGCTTCCCAACCTTTGTGTAGGAATATTAACTGCTCTGTGAAAGTAGAGGCCTCAAACCTGCATTATCTTAATGTCCAGCAGGGGGCGACTGAGCTGGTTGGGAAAAAAAATTCCACCAAAGTACGGAAGAGGATTAGGGCCACTGAAAAAAAAAAAAAAAAAAAAAATGTTCTGACTTTTTTTTTAAAATTCTGACTTTAATCTCCTAATTCTGAGAAAACTGTCAGAATTCTGATTTTTCTTCTCAGAATTCTGAGGCAAAAGCCTAAATGTGCTCTAAAATGATTGTCAACTTGCAACACAGTAGAAAAAAAAAAACTATAAATGATGGAAAACAAATAGATTTTTTGAAAAAAGCTCTATGTGTTTTGGATGTACCATATTTGCTAGAGTTTTGTGAAGTCAGTGGGGTCCCAAGCAAAAAAAGATTGGGAACCAGTGGTCTAGTATAAGTTTTCTCCTCATTGGAGTTTTTTGTTCAACCCAAACAACAAACAGAACGTAGTAGATACTTGGGGAAAAGCTCAGCAGTCTGTCAGTATTTCACATTGATGAATCATTCCCACGTTCAAAGCAGCTTTGTTCCTCTTAAATCCAGATACCCTCAAACAGCCACTAATTACAACTGGGTTCATTCAGTTTTTTACTTTCTGCTACAAGCACTTAAAGTCACAAATCCCTTTTTTTTTTCTTTTTTTTTTTTAACGAAGTAAACTAAGTTTCCAAATGTTGAGCTGCTCAGGGCAGATATGTGGCGGCATTTTGAAAGAACAAAAAGAAAAACCTGGAAACAATTTCTTTTTGTTTTTCAAGTTGTGTGGTTCAAAAAGTTGTTTGGCATTTTCATTATAATTTTCCCAATTATCACTTCATTTTAGATGAAGATCTCGTGTTTATGTTAAACAGCTGCTGATTAAGTTCATCAGTGAACAAAAAAAAAAGTTTAGCTGTAACCGAAGCTTCATTGTTCCGCCTGTTGTCTGTGTTCTCTGCTTGATTGTTTCTTTGCACGTTTAAATACCTCTGAATTAGTTTGATTGAAAAGTGTGACACAAGGTTGTAATGTCATGTTTTCATACGGCCTGAAGCATGATGCATGATGAGCTGCATGCATGACAGCCACATTCAGAAGATGAAGTCTGAGTGGAGCACATGAAGGCAGCATCACTGCAGACCTGATAACCTGCCGTGTTGGAGTAAGACAAAAAAAAAGGCCTTTTTAACTTCTCTTTCCTGCTATTGTGAAATGATCTGAGGGAATGTAAGTCGATTAGTGCCAAATGACCCACTATTGTTCCAGCTTCACTGTAGTCTGTGTGGAATCAGTCGCAGGGGAGTCATTCAATCTACAGAACTTAACCTTGAGTGAGTCCTTCACTTTCATTCCTCCACCTCTAACCCCTGCCCCATTGTCAGCGTGAGGAAGTGAGATCAGAGCCTGAATGTGCACGACCCGCCCGACAATCAGGACCTGTGTAAAAGCATGTGTAACACATTCACACGGGCGCACATGAAGCTGTGATGTTCACACTTTGTTGGACTCTACCAGGAAAAAATACTGGAAGGTAAAACGAGTACGATGGCAACAACGGGGAAATAAGAATTAAGTTTGTTTCCTGTTGGAGATAAAAATCTTAAAATGTAGAAGACAAAGCGATAAGAGATTCCTGTGTTGCCTTAAGTGAGTCATTTCCCAGGCTTGTCAGAAGTGAGGAGACGGTGAGTGATATGTGAAGACTGTGTGGCCTCAGGCGGGGAAGATGACACCCTGAGAGACATGCTTGGCTACACTCTCGTAGCAAACACAGATAAGGAGAGGAAGAGAGAGACGACGTGTGGAGGGAATTGTATTTTGCATTTACATTCATTTCAAACAACTTTGAATCATTTTATTCAACGTCATTGTGATGATCATTTTTGTTTTCCATGTCTTCGATCCATCTCCAAGCTCAGACCTTTGTTGGAAATGTCTCCATGCAGCACGCCCTGATCTTCAATCCTCAACATGCTGGTCACTATGCTCTTTTTTGTCTGAATTTAAACGCAGAGACTTTTCTCTCTGCTTTTCATCATTTGCAAATTGAAGCTCAGGCGCGTTACTGCGACAAGTTCAATCTTTGGGTCTGTACGTACACCTCCTGCATGCGTCATTTGTAACCTTAAGAGGACAGTTTTGTTTTGCATTTTTCCTCTTTATTTCCCTTTCCTTTGCTTTCCTTCCGAGCCTCTATCAGCTAAGAATTAGAAAGTTCAAGGCCAAATACCACAGTTTCACTTATGATAACATTCAACATCTGTTGGGAGCAGGCAGATAAATGATTTCACACAAGAAGCAGAAAATATAAAGAATTACTCTGTGTTCCTATAAGAGACAGAACAACAAAAGAGAGTGCAGTATAGTAAGAAAATGAGAGGGACATATTTTGATTACTCATCACCCTTTTATAAAGGCTGGAAACAGTGCTAACTGCTAGCTGGGCTCAGATTTTTTTGTGAAGATATTTTTGGGTCATTTTTGCTATTTTTGGATAGGACCGCTGAAGAGAGACAGGAAACGTTGGAGAAGCGAGGGAGGGATGACATGCAGCCAAGGTCGGGTTAGCAATGATGCAATGACGACTATGGCCTCTGTACATCTGCACAAAAAAGTGACAAGTTGCTCTTTTGTGAATTCAAACTTTTATATTCTGAGGTGCAAATGGTCGTGGTTAGTGCGCTGGCCCCATGTACAGAGCCCAGGCTTATTGTCCAATCTGAAATCTATTTCACAGGATGATTGAAACCAGGAAAATGTTGTTCTGATATATACCGAAGCACTTTCCCCCTCAAAAAGAAGAGCTTGAAAAACACCCAGAAGATGAATAATGGATTAAAAGACCAATTTAAACACGATCTATCCTCCTCTGTCCTCCACTCCCCTTTTCCTTCCCTGCAGGCTTCTCCTCCCAACATTCGTCTTGTAAAAGTTGTGGAATCTCCCTAAATTCCTCTCTGAGCACCACAGCTGCTCATTGTGTCATTCTTAAAACAAAGACCAGTGTAGAAAAGTGCTACAGCAGCACAATGCATGCACACACTTGCGAATGACCGTGTGAGTGTGTGAGAGGAAGGGTGTGTGTCCTGATTTAAAAAAAAACAAACAACTGCTTTATAGGTGCATAGAAACAGACTACACAAAGGTTAATATTCAACACACAATCCATGCTTTGCAGGTAGGACTCTCAGTGTGTTTAATTAAGTTTAGATATTTGCTTTTATAGTATATGGACTGCACTAACTAGCCCCTGTGTGTTTTTTGTGTTGTTATTGGATAGTGTAATTGTACTGTCGTAGCAGGTTGAGTAATGGATTTGATCTCATCAGCATGTTGATGAATAGTTTAATCTTTAATGATAAATAATATTTTTTAAAGAACATCATATATTTTGTATGTTAAATATGAATCTGCAAAACAAATAATAATTCTATGTCAGATAAACAGAAGAGTGAAAAAAAGTAGAATATTTCCTCCATAAGTGAAGTGGAAAAAAATCAAATAGGCAAAAGTACAACAACCTCTAACTTGATTGAAGACATTTACTTATCTCATCTGAACCCATATCATTCCCTGAATATGACAGTTGTCTGACAGATTAGAATCATATGAACTCATGTTGTGTTCAGACCCCTAGAGGGTGCTGTTGAGCCAGACATACACCTTCATTCTCCTGCAGCTGAATGTTAAAACACAGGCAGTAAATGTGACAAATTAACTCTACTGAAGTGTTGAACTTTTAAGTGCTGTGTCATTCATTTGTGATTTATTTGATTCTTACTTTTTTGAACACATTTCAACAGGAATTTTCTACTTCACTTGTTGCTGTGATGATATTATCAAAGTAGTGAATATGCAATGAGAGATTAAGTCTTCAGTCACCTCGGTCAGACACAACCAGAGGCGCTGTTTATCAACAGGCGAGACAGGCAACTGCTTGGGGCCCCAGACCAGTAGGGGTCCCCTGGGGACTGACAAAATTCAAACTACAGCAGCGACCCATAATGCACATTTTGCAATGACAGTAGGAAACCTCCCCTGATTCTTGCCTTGGGCCCCAACGGAGTCTAGACTCGCCTCTGTACACAACTTCAAGACAAAATAAAGGTGCAACATTTATGACAACATTACTCTGAAGAGTTTTAAAAAGGCCAAATCACTAATCAGGCAAGTTGAGCCAAAGCCAGTTCAGTAAGGCTTTAATCAGAAAAAGAACACCATGAGTCACTCACTGAGGAATATCAGACGTCCCAAACTGATGACACATACAGTAACAGTAACAATGAACATAAATGATTTTGCTTCATGAGTGTGACATCAACAACAGATGGCAGAGACATTTGTGTTAGTGTATAATATTAAAAACGTGAAAAATTACACTCTGTGAAATGATGATATTTGAAGCCTTTGCAGATCTCCAGTGGGTGGAGATTGTGGAGAGCAAATGTTAGAGAACTGTGAAACTATGATTCATTCATTGTGTTGTTTATTCATGTTTCTGTATCCAGGACATTTAAACCACACCGTGTTTTAATCAGAGTAATGCATGTTTTCCTTTCAGTAACAAAGTGATTATCAGTGATGTCATGAAACTCAAAGATGATGAGCATTTGGTCACAGATTTTTTTAAGTCCTCGAGGGAAGACATCGCCTTCTTAAAGGGGCAGGATGCACAATCTGGATGTTTACTTCAGCTCTGTAGGTTTTAAAAGACACTCTCTGTTGAAATAGCCTTTGACATTACTTGCTGGATCTTATAATAACAGTTTAAACTTCTGATATAATGAACCTTTTATTTATTTATTTTATTTATTTATTGTACTTGAAGCTGCACTGTCGTATTATTTCTATGCATTTCATTTGATTTTATTCCCCTCGCCAGAAGCTCACAGTGTTAGTCAGAAGGTTAGATATATTTCACCTTTTCCATTTCAGACCTTCAGTTATCTTTACACATCATGTTCATACTTTCTAAGCTGGTATGCATCTGCAAGTACACGAGGGCCCTGAGCTTAGATTTAATGTCCTTATACAAAGAGAGGATGTACAAGTCTGTGATTCATAAAGCTAGGACTTGTTCATTTGGTATCTCCAAACACACGAGTGCATGCGACACAAAAAAAACACTCATTCACTCTCTTGCTCGCACATATTCACACACCTACAAGTTGTTCTTGAGCCAGTCGATGTAATCCCTGGTCGCCCTCCTCCCTACATCAAAATCCAGAGGCCAGGTTATAAAGCTGAAACACCCGTGGAAGCCGTCCTCATAGTGGTGGTTGGTGACTGTCACTCCTGCGTCCTGCAGGCGCCGCGCGTACATCATGCCGTCATCCCTCAACACGTCGTGCTCGCATGTAAGCACGTACGCCCGGGGGCATTTAGCCAAAACCTCTGGGCCAGCTAACAGTGGCGATGATCTCACATCCAGCAGCCCGGGCACCTCTTTCACAGCCCCCTGAGATCCCTTTTCCACGATCACAGGCTTGTAGTTCTTTTTGTATTTCGGGGAAAGGAGGACGGTCCAGTCCAGCCGTGCCCTCAGCTCAGGGGTGATGTGTGTGTGTTGTAAGGAGCTGTGATTGTTTGTTGTAAAATGGGGAACAAGAGAGAGGTCAACACCAAGGTACTGCAGCCAGAAGCGGATCATTAAAGGCCGGTAGAGGATAGGGATATGTTCGTTCTGCAGGTAGGAGGGCGTATTGAAGTCCAGAGCTTGGAGTACTGGGTAGATCAATGCCTGGATGCTGAACTTCACACTCAAAGTGTCATCCATCGCAATCTGGGTAAATAGAAAAACAAGAATTCTTATTAAACGGCATATCACATTACATGTCATCAGAAGGAACTACATTTGTGTGGTTTGAATCCTTACAGATTGACCTCAGTTTGTACACAATAATCTAATACATGCTAAAGTAAGTCATGATCTGTTAAAACATTGTGACTGAGCTCCACACGGTCAGTCGTGCGCACACAGCGCTTGTTCGCCCTGACGGCTCCAATGGTACACACTGACACCTTCTGCTCCCCTTAAAAATCAAACTGTAGATCATCATTCTAGATCATTGATCTCGCAGACCACAGCCCAGGTCCTTAAAGTTATGAAAGTAGTACGGGAGGCAAAGCCTTCAACTATCAGGCTCCTCTCCTTTGAAATCATCAACTTGCACACATTCCTACGATGACGTGTGTTAACGTACCTCCTGAGAGACGGCAGCTGCCAGGTTTCCTCCTGCGCTGTCTCCTGACACAGCCACACGATCGGGGTCGACGGCATACCTAGACAAGACCTCCGCGGACAGGAAGTGTTTGGCAGCAGTAAGGCAGTCTAAATACGGCACTGGGAAGTGCACCTCTGGATACATCTGGTACCTAAAACACAGACATTGGATGTAATAGATACTGACGTTTCAGAAAGAATTGGGTATTTGATTATGGACACTTTTTCTACATTTAAAGTTATTTACTAAACCTGTAAACACACTGGCATAATATCAACAATACAGCTGGACAACTAGGATTATCTGAATCAACACACACGTTGTGTCATCCCCGCTCGTCATCAACCCTCGTGGGTTTATGAGACACCAGAAATTCCGTTGCAGTGGTTTACAGTAACATTTCATAACATTTCAATGTTGCATGCTCCTGTCACAGTTCAGTCTTTAACAGTGTATTCTGTCTTTTCTCCCAGGCTTTACGGATAAAATCTGCTACAACACATTGGTTTCCTTTTCTAAAACACAACTCAAAGTTTTTCAGAATCGTCTAGCCAAAAGAAAGAAGGACATTTTTCTAAAAAGAACATCCCTTCTGGTTACTGCAGATGCATGAATATCTGCACTTCAAGGTGAAAGCTCAACTCAATCTCATTTTTATACAATGACAACAAGGTCTTTCAATTGAATATATCATAGTAACGGCTCAGTGAGTGGGTGTCAGTATGTATTTATTTTCTTTTGTTTTTGTTGCTTTGAGCAGAAAAGTGTTGAAACACTGGATCAGTGTTGCAGGAGGAGACACACTTACTCAACAGAGACCACAACGGCGTTGAGCTCATCAGACACCATCCTGTTGATCTTATCATAAGACCCCTTCTCTAAGGAAATGCAAGAGGGATGAAGGAGAGTGGATAAGGGAAGTGAACAAACAATATGTTGTATTTGAATGAACCACTTCTTAGAAATATTACTGGAAGATATGCACAACAGGATAACACAAATCAAACAACAAAACTCCTCTTGTGGAAGATAGACGAATCATTGCCCTCTGATGCAGAAATACTTTAAGGCCAAATAAAACACATTGAATAAAAGAAGAGGTCTCTTATTGTGCTGCTCAGTCTTGCTTGTCTATAATATATCTAGAGTAAAATAGACGGTCCATAATCGAGATACTCACTCCCACTGCCTAATGCCCAGCCTCCTCCATGGAAGAACATCAGCCCTCTCCTCAGATGTCCCTCCCCTCCAGCAGGGGGCTCGTACAAGCGGACCGGGACGCCGGCAAAGGTGATGTCGCTGACTTTCACTCCAGGCGCGACCCCTCCGTCGGGCTCAGAACCAAGAATGCTCTCGAAACCCACTGTGCTCTGCCTGATAGACTTGATGTAGTGGTTGAAGCCGAGCCGGTCCGACCAATAGGCCTGAAAAGAAAAAGTGTATAACCTCAATTGGAGTTTAGGATGGACATGACAGATTCAAAACATTTGATGATGGTGGGCCCTGAAGACGTCCTGAAATTGTGCTGAATGTATGAACGCAGGTGGACAATATTTTTCCCCCTGACTCTACCTGTACCAGAGTGAAATGTCGGCATGAAGTCGGGGTGAGCGGATGTGTGAATACAGCAAAAGAGTCTGACACTACAATGACAGTTATTTTCTTTACATTAATGCTACGTTGTATTCGGACATGTTCCTGAATATTTCCTGCTGTGTTCACAGATCCACTCATTCACCCCAACTCTGCTACATGCCGACATTTTCCTGGGGGGGGGGGGGGCGGCAGGAAAAATTCCATTGTTTGCGTTCACACACATGAAGCTCAACCAAAAAAAAAAAGTCAAGAAATTATGAGTTTTGTGCATGTGTGAAAATACCACCAGACCCTCTGCACTCTGCACTGTGTCGTAACGATAAGTCATAGAACTTTTGACCTCAGACACACAAACATCTTAGACTGTATCCAAACCTTGACAAAGGCCAGCAGACACAGCTGCTTGGCACAATGCAGCTTGATTGTGTAACAAGTTTCTTAAAAAGTTAATTTTAGCAATATGACAACATTTGACTTTTGAATTTTAGGTGGGTGTTTAGGATGATCTGCAGATTATTAGTACTGATCTATTACCTGCAGACCAGTCGTCTGTGATAGGACTTACTTACTGGTTTAGGACCTACATTCCAATATTTGAATAAGAAAGATACAAACTAATATTAAATATCCTGTACAAACAGAATGACCAGCTTTGGCAAACTGTTATAAACCATTAATGTGTGAACTCCCTCGGCCTATGTGGCTCAATACTCGTCACCTACAGCTGCTTTTTCCAAATGTAGAGCAAAGGTGAAAAGTTTCTCGTTCTCAGGGAAGCTCACAATAAACTCTCTAAATGACCGCTGCTTTGTAACATGTTGGCATTTGAGGAAACAGAGGCACACTTTCAAAAGTGAACCGTTGATGTGGTGTAAAAGTCTTTCACAACATTCGTTTATTTTACACTGGTGTTGCGAATGAGCTTTAATGGATTCAAGCTTGAAAATACCCTCTAGCAAAGAAAAACACTGTCGACTAGTCTTAATCCATAGAAGTACATGTTGTTGAGGGGTTTAAGGGCATGATTTACCTCAGAACTGAGATTTCACGGCTCTGCATGTGTCACAAGATCTGCTCTGCTGAAAACCCACTACTTCAAATAAAAACACTTTGTAAGGCAGAGATGCCATTGCTTTTTCTTCACTGAGATCTTGTCAGTATAAACACTGAAGTTGTGCAATGTAAAGTTAGCCCTCTATAACACTTGGCTTCTGGGTCGAAGTCCATGTCTGAGCAGTGTTTTCACTGTCACTTATCAAACATAGACTGCAGCTCACCTTTTTTTATTTGCACAAACACTGCTTTAAATTTCACATCAACTTTATAAAGCTGAGATAAATATGAAGAGAAGGGTAAAGAACTTGTGCAGATTGGATCATAGATGATTTTAAGTTGTGCACCTGCTGCATTCACTTACTTTTGCTGCAACCCTCCTACACACAGCACATCCCAAAACATGTGTTGCCTTATTTAAAAAAAATTGCTTTCTCACCAGATGCATTGTTGTGCGGAATCCAGCATCCAGCATCATCAGCTTCCACTGCTCCTGGATGCTATCAGGCAGCGGGATGTAAACATAATAAGCGACAGACACCGTTAACAAGACAGTGACGACAACCGGCAGCAGCCTCATCCTGACTCCCTCAGTGACAGATGATGATCCACAGGCTGCAGATCACACTCTGATTACTCAGTTATAAGTACTAGGTATTACTATGAAGGACCACTAAGCGTGAAATGAACCACTTCCGTTTAAAGTCTTCAAAATAAAACATTTCATGCGTTTCAATATCACCACCGGATGTTTTAAAATACAAATCAATTAAAAAGTAATATCTAAAACGTTTCAAAATAAGTAGCCTGATGACTGTCTACTAGGGCTAAATGTACCCTGTATCAAACAACCTATATGAACATTTTAGTACAGGCTTTTATTTCTTTATTCTTTGGCTGCTGGTTTTAAACTTGTTTTTTAAATGTTTTAAAATATTCCCTGCTTTAACAAATAGAAAGATAAACGCATTGATTTTGAAGGACTTCATATGAATACGAACTGACATCTGAGAAATGAAGTTTTTTTTTTTGTGTGTCCGCAGTTGGATCAGCACATTGTAATACACATCTTTGACCACGGAGAGGCACTATAGAGCTGCAGACTTAAAGTGAATGACTGCACACATTATACCTCACTGCTCTGACATTTTCAAGTGAAATGTTATCCCTGAAATGAGTTTGCTTTAAGAATAAAATGTTGGTTGCAATATTTTGTAAATTAAAAAAAAAAAAAAAAAAAAAACACTAACTATTTTTAATCTTTGAGAAAACAGATCATGATTCTGTACAGTGATGTCACACACAGCTCAAGCTGGACATTGCAAATGAAATACATATTTAGTCAATTTTGAAATCAAGCTTTCAGACTTTTTGTTTCTCAAGAGTAAAATGACAAAAGCAATAACACATGCAAATCTTTCCTTTCTAAACGAGGCCACAACAGCAGCTGGTTAGCTTAGCTTCATACCAAGAAATGAAACCGATGAAACTGCAAGCATGTTTTTTTCTTATGGAATACCAACATCTTCCAGCACCTCTAAAGCTGACTGATCAACACATTGTATCTTGGTTGTTCAATCTGTACCACTACTCAAGTGTAAACATTGCGGTTTGATGGACTAGTTCATGTCAGAGACAAGTTGTTATACTGTACGGTTACTGTCCATGAGAACACAGAGCTGAAAACAACAAATCCAGAGGGAGTTTGACTACAATCTCTTTTTTAGGAAATCTTTATGCCACAATATATTTATATAGAGAACATTTGATTTTTGCTATAATCGTACTCAGAATGTATGTGTATGAAAAATTAAATTAAAAACATCCGGAATCCAAACTAACTACATAAAAACAGTAAGATAAGAAACTGTAATTTAACACACCTTGAAGTATTTTGTTTTTATTCCTGTATAGAAAGGGTTTGATATATACTCTCTGCTTGATGCAACTTAGAGATGGAGTATTTAGAGGATTAGCAGAAGGTGAACTGTGTTTCTCAGGGGGTTTAAAATATATTTTTACATGTGTAGCATTCTGTTTTGTCTTACTAAACAATATCGAACATCCAAATTTGATGATGCAAGTCTGTAGTGTAAGTCAATGTACAGAAACAACTTTTCTTCATCATTGTGAGTTTATGTATTTCATCATCAACATTCATCATCACATCAGATGGCAGAGACATTTGTGGTACATATAAAGAAATATAAAGAAAACGTGAAAAAATACACTCGAGTGTAAAACGATTTCAAGCCCTTTTAGATCTCCAGTGGGTGGATGAACTGAGAAACTATGATTCATTCATTTTTCATATGTTTCTGTATCCAAAACATTAAAATCACACCGTGTTTTATTCAGAGTAAATTAGGGGCATGATGACATGTTACCTTTAAGTTCCAAAGTGATTATCAAATGTACTGAAACTCAAAGGTGATAGTGCATTTGGTCATAGATTTTCAAGTCCTTGAGGAAAGACATCCCCTTCTCATCCCGTCTCTGTTGAAATAACATTTGATGCATCAAACCACGTTTCATATTCTTTAAGCACCGACTGTATATTTACAAAACATTACTTAGTAGATCATATAATAACTGTTTAAACCTCTGCTTTAATGAACCTTTCATTAGGTTTGAATCTTGACCATTACTCAGTGTAAGTACAACACAAGCAAAGATCTGGAAAGGAGGAAACACCATCAGTAAGAGCAAATAAACAGCTTTAAGTCCGATCGGACACACAGGTGCTGACAGGCACTGCACAGAGGGAAAGCACAACATCGACCACTGTTCTTGAGAGTTCTAATCAGCATCAAAACCATCCTAAAATTGCCATGATCGAACAAAATCTTCATCATCAATAATCTCATTAAGGTCGTAGGTGTTTATGAAAGAGCTGGGTCTTTAGCTTTTTCTTAAAGGTGCAGAGGGACTCTGCAGGTCAATGGAGTTTGGAAGTGTGTTCCACCACCGGGGGGCGACAGAGGAGAAGAGTCTTGTTAGAGACTTAGGACCCTGTTGTAAAGGTTGGATCAGACGCCTTTCATTGACAGAGCGTAGTGGGCTGGAGGGAGTGTAGACCTGGATGTGAGAGTTTAGGTAAGCTTAGAGACTTCCTCCTCGATCAGAGGGGATAATGAGGTAAGTGAGGCACTTTTGGTTGCTGCCTTAGGGCTGAGTTGGTCAGGTTCAGAAAACTGGTGACTGATCGCTGCAACCTTTTCTGTAAAATATGAGGCAAACATGTCTGGTGTGAGTGGAGGGTGGTAATATGTAGTCTTAGCCATTTTTCAGTGAGCCATGGACTAGGGGTGGGTTTTGCGAGTGGATTTGGACACTAGAGGGCAGAGTTTGTTCAGAGATGAGGCCAGTGTGGAGCAGAGTGTGTCTGTAGCCTCATCAAGAGAGTGTGGCACAATCCTTATGGGCAGGCATGGCAGCCAAGACCTCGTCAGACAGCTGAGTTGGTTTAAGGGATCGAATGTTTCGATGGAATGAAACCATTTGTGGCGGTGCCTGAGGGAGTTCTGGTAAGGAGATTGTGAATTGAATGAAAAAGAGGTCCGAGAGATGCAGAGGGGCGACAGTCAGGTTGGCTGTCGAGCAGTTCCGAGTCAGGCTCAAATCAAGAGTGTTGCCTGCTCTGTGGGTAGGAGGAGTTAGTGCCTGCTTGAGGTCAAATGAGAAAAGGAGAGCGAGGAAGACTGTTTCCTGGGCTCTTGTAAATATAATTGAAACTGCATTGTCAAAGTATTTCTATGCATTTAGTTAGATTTTTCCCCCAGAAGCTCACAGTGTTAGTCAGAAGGTTAGATGTATTTCACCTTTTCCATTTCAGACCTTCAGTTATCTTTACACATCATGTTCATACTTTCTAAGCTGGTATGCATCTGCAAGTACACGAGGGCCCTGAGCTTAGATTTAATGTCCTTATACAAAGAGAGGATGTACAAGTCTGTGATTCATAAAGTTAGGACTTGTTCATTTGGTATCTCCAAACACATGTGCGCATGCGACACAAAAAAAAACACTCATTCACTCTCTTGCTCGCACATATTCACACACCTACAAGTTGTTTTTGAGCCAGTCGATGTAATCCCTGGTCGCCCTCCTCCCTACATCAAAATCCAGAGGCCAGGTTATAAAGCTGAAACACCCGTGGAAGCCGTCCTCATAGTGGTGGTTGGTGACTGTCACTCCTGCATCCTGCAGGCGCCGCGCGTACATCATGCCGTCATCCCTCAACACGTCGTGCTCGCATGTAAGCACGTACGCCCGGGGGCATTTAGCCAAAACCTCTGGGCCAGCTAACAGTGGCGATGATCTCACATCCAGCATCTCAGGCACCTCTTTCACAGCCCCCTGAGATCCCTTTTCCACAATCACAGCCTTGTAGTTCTTTTTGTATTTCGGGTGAAGGAGGACGGTCCAGTCCAGCCGTGCCCTCAGCTCAGGGTCGATGTGTGTGTGTTGTAAGGAGCTGTGCTTGTTTGTTATAAACTGGGGAACAAGAGAGAGGTCAACACCAAGGTACTGCAGCCAGAGGCGGATGGCTAAGGACCGGTAGACGATAGGCATATGTTCGTTCTGCAGGTAGGAGGGCGTATTGAAGTCCAGAGCTTGGACTGCTGGGTAGATCAATGCCTGGACGCTGAACTTTACACTCAAAGTGTCATCCATCGCAATCTGGGTAAATAGAAAAACATAACAAGAACCTAATTAAACATCACATCACGTTACAAGGACTTAAGTTTTAAATGTCATCAAAGGACCTGAAATTGGGGGGAAAGTCATTCATGATCCGTTAACACATTGTGATTCCACAACAGTGCCATAGGGAAGTTTCGCCGTCATGTAATATCAGTGTAAACTCACAGCATGAGCTCCACAGCCACAGTCACACACACACACTGCTCTGTTCCGTCCAGTCGGCTCCAATGTGACACACATTGCCTTAAAAATCACTTTCTGTTCTCTTACCTTTCTAGATCATTGACCTCGCAGAGTACAGGCCCAGGTCCTTAAAGTTATAGAAGTAGTACGGGAGGCAAAGCCTTCAACTATCAGGCCCCTCTCCTTTGAAATCATCATCTATCACTTTGGGTCAGACTGTCACCTTCTCTACATTTAAGAGAACATTTAAAACTTTCAAATTGGATTAAGCTTATAGTGAAGGCTGGCTCGTGCTAACTAGCTCCTTGTTACGCTAACAGGCTTAGACTGCCAGGTCTATGTACAGTGAATAATATTACAAAGAGTATCTGTTCCAAACACGATGAGAAACTTGTGTTGTGAATGGTCGCTCTAAAAAAATGGAGTAAATGATAAATCTCCTGCTCTTTAATATACAGTCTGTTCTGCACACATTCCTATGATGGCGTGTGTTAACGTACCTCCTGAGAGACGGCAGCTGCCAGGTTTCCTCCTGCGCTGTCTCCTGACACAGCCACACGATCGGGGTCGACGGCATACCTAGACAAGACCTCCTCGGACAGGAAGTGCTTGGCAGCAGTAAGGCAGTCTAAATACGGCACTGGGAAGTGCACCTCTGGATACAGACGATACCTGATACACAGACATTGGATGTAATAGATACTGACGTTTCAGAAAGCATTGGGTATTTGATTATGGACACTTTTTCTACATTTAAAGTTATTTACTAAACCTGTAAACACACTGGTATAATATCAAGAGCAAAGCTACACAACGAGGATTATCTGTATCAACACACATGCTTACATTGTCCAGTGTGTCATCCCCCCTCCTGTCCAGAAGAGGGCTTTATAAAGTCCGTCTCAGTAAGTATGTATTTATTTATTTATTTTTTGTTGCTTTGAGCAGAAAAGTGTTGAAACACTGGATCGGTGTTGCAGGAGGAGACACACTTACTCAACAGAGACCACAACAGCATTGAGCTCGTCAGACACCATCCTGTTGACCTTATCATAAGACGTCTCCTCTGAGGAAATGCAAGAGGGATGAAGGAGAGTGGATAAAGGGAAGTGAACAAACAATATGTTGTATCTGAATGATGCAGAAATACTTTAAATCTACAAATATAAAGCTTTACTGAGCATTCAAAGTAGCATTTATAACACATTGAATTAAAGAAGAGGTCTCTTATTGTGCTGCTCACTCTTAGTGGTCTATTATATCTAACAGTGTCTGTACTCACTCACACTGCCGAAGGCCCAGCCTCCTCCATGGAAGAACATCAGCCCTCTCCTCAGATGTCCCTCCCCTCCAGCAGGGGGCTCGTACAAACGGACCGGGATGCCGGCAAAGGTGATGTCGCTGACTTTCACTCCAGGCGCGCCCCCTCGGTCGGGCTCAGAACTGGCCATACCATTTACCATGCTCTGGAAACCCTCTACGCTCTGCCTGATAGACGTGATGTAGTGTTCGGAGGCCAGCGGATCCATCCAATGGGACTAAAATGGAAGAAAACGAAGTGTGCAACCTTAAGGGGAGTTTCTCCTTGAAAGAATTAAGACAATCGATGATGGTGGGTGGGTGTGATTGTGTTTTCAAACATGTACGCAAAACTGTGCTGAATGCATGAACGCAAGTAGACAATTCTTTTCACCCTGACTGAACCTTTACCCGAGTAAAATTTCAGCGTGAAGTCGGGGGGGTGAGCTGATGTGTATTCAGACATATTCCTGAATATTTCCCGGTGTGTTCACAGATCCACTCATCCATCTGAGTGGATCTGCTACTCGCCAAAATGTTACTGGGGGGATGGAAGGAAAAAGTCCAGGTGGAATTTTTTTTTTGTTGGAACACATGAAGCTCAACCCTAAAGACGCCAGGGACTTCTTAGGAGTTTTGTGCATGTGTGAAACTACCACCAGACCTTTGTCCCTCTGCACTGTGTCTTAATGATACGTCATATAACTTTTTCACTCAGACACACAAACATCTCGGACTGTATCCAAAGTTTGACAAAGGCCAGCAGACACAGCAGCTTGGCACAATGCAGCTTGATTGTGTCACAATTTTAGCAATGTGATGAGATATTTGAATTTAGAATTTTAGGTGGGTGCAACTTTTTCCATCCATATATCCATTCTAAAACCCAAATTTAGGATATCTACAGATTATTAGTACTGACCTATTACCTGCAGACCAGTCAGACTTAATTTAATCTTAATTTACGGGATCTATTTTCCAATATTTGAAGAAGAAAGATACACTATAATATTGAATGTAATGATAATAAACTCTCTAAATGACCGCTGCTTTGTAACATGTTGGCATTCGAGGAAACAGAGGCACACTTTCAAAAGTGAACCGTTGATGTGGTGTAAAAGTCTTTCACAACATTTGTTTATTTCACACTGGTGTTGCGAATGAGCTTTAATGGATTCAAGCTTGAAAATACCCTCTAGCGAAGAAAAACACTGTCGACTAGTCTTAATCCATAGAAGTACATGTTGTTGAGGGGTTTAAGGGCATGATTTACCTCAGAACTGAGATTTCACGGCTCTGTGTGTGTCACAAGATCTGCTCTGCTGAAAAGCCACTACTTCAAATAAAAACACTTTGTAAGGCAGAGATGCCATTGCTTTTTCTTTACTGAGATCTTGTCAGTATAAACACTGAAGTTGTGCAATGTAAAGTTAGCCCTCTATAACACTTGGCGTCTGGGTCGAAGTCCATGTCTGAGCAGTGTTATCACTGTCACTTATCAAACATAGACTGCAGCTCACCTTTTTTTATTTGCACAAACACTGCTTTAAATTTCACATCAACTTTATAAAGCTGAGATAAACATGAAGAGAAGGGTAAAGAACTTGTGCAGATTGGATCATAGATGATTTAAAGTTGTGCACCTGCTGCATTCACTTACTTTTGCTGCAACCCTCCTACACACAGCACATCCCAAAACATGTGTTACCTTATTTCTTTTTAAATTGCTTTCTCACCAGATGCATCATTGCACGTATTACAGCGTCCAGCATCATCAGCTTCCACTGCTCCTGGATGCTATCAGGCAGCGGGATGTAAACATAATAAGCGACAGACACCGTTAACAAGACAGTGACGACAACCGGCAGCAGCCTCATCCTGACTCCCTCAGTGACAGATGATGATCCACAGGCTGCAGATCACACTCTGATTACTCAATAATAAGTACTAGGTATTACTATGAAGCATGAAATGAACCACTTCCGTTTAAAGTTTTCAAAATAAAACCTTTATTTGCATGCATTTCAGTATGGTGTTTGGAATTAAAAATTACAAAAAAGTAAATTATAACTTATAAGTTTTAGAATAGCCTAATGACTGTCTAGGGCTAAATTTACCCTATATCAAACAACCTTTGGGACCATATTTGTTGGCTTTTTTTCCTTTAGGTTTTTTTTTTAAAACAATATTTTTGTAGAAGCCTATCTCCTTCAAAAACTGCTTTCAAAAATAAAAAGATAAACGTATTGATTCTGAAGGACTTCAGACGAATACGAACTTGGGATATGACGTTTTTGACATTGAAAGAAAATCAGCACATTATAATACATATTTGTGACCACGGGGAGGCACCACTGAGCTGCAGACTTTAGTGAATGACTGCACCTAATATTAATAATCTATGTATGTTACATGTCGGTAGTTTGCAATGTTTTGTTTATTTAAAAAAACATATTTACTCATGTACATATTTACTTTTTTAATCTTTGAGAAAACAGAAAAGAAACCTGCTTACCATTTAGGTAATGAGATAGGCAAGTGGGACAAAAATAAAAGTAGAATAATTTCACCTCTTCTGCAACAGACACTTGTTGCAACTCCTATTTGACAATTTCCCTAACAATGTAATTCTTCTTCTTCCATGCACCTCCCATGAATGTAAGAATATAGAAACCATGTTTTCTGCACAAAGTATGTTAATCCTTCTTAAATAAATTCATAGGTTAAATAAGAACGGGTGACATTGAGTTTTTCCACTTTGACTAAAATGTCAGAGTTTGTGACATTGATCTGGTGCGAGTTTATAGTCCTGTTTTTCCAGTAAAGTTCTGTTTGCATGTCTTTTTATGTGCACACATCAATACTGCAGTGAGAGTCTTACAGTAAGGGATTTGTGCTGCAAGTTGTTGGAGAGGTATTGGACTCATCATGACCGCTAACAGACTATTGATCCATCTGCTTTCCTACTTTTCTGTCTTTCCTGCTATTTTTAGACGAAAAAGCCCAGCTTGTCTTTATTTGTTTGGTGTGGTGATCAATACTAACAGTGAATTCAGGGGAAGTCCAGGCTCATACTGGAGTTTATTTGACACACGCTTAAGAAAATACTTTCAAACTGATTACAGCAAAAGGAATACTACCAATTGTTTGGTATTCAAGGTTAATTACAGACAGAACAGTGGCTAAGCTGACCAGAAATCAGAATCAGAAATACTTTATTTATTCCAGGGGGAAATTCAGTAAGCAAGAGATAGAAAAGTCAGCAGCTTCTGTAAATCAAACAAAGGATGTTGGAAAACACACGGCTTGCACCTCAGACCAATAAAAGGCAAAGTGACACCCCGTGATGGACGTTAGAGATTGTTCCAACTCGAGGTCTAAGTCACTGTAAGGCACGCAGCAGCACAGTAACATCAATACTGCCATGGCTTAAAGGGGCAAACAGTGTCAGTGTCACCTTCTCACTCTCTCTCTCTCTCTCTCTCTCTCTCTCTCTCTCTCTCTCTCTCCCTCTCTCACTGGGCTATTTATCGCCCTCCCCCCTTCCCACGGTTTGACTTCCAAATGGACACTATCCGTCCCTGATGGCCCACTGTGAGAATGTAAACAAACATCAGAGCTGATGAGGATCTGACCCCTCTGCTGTGCCGGTTTTCCAAAACAAAGCAGCCAGACCACCAGACCGTATCAGATTAGCCTTCTGGGAGACCAAGAGGTGGCTGCAGGTCACAGTCTTTACTAGAAAAGAAGTCTAAGGGATAATTGAGGTCAAAAATTGACATATATTGAACAAATAAACATGAAGCAAAGTCATTTGTGCAGTTCAGCTACAGTGATGTCACAAACAGCTCAGATGACGTCAATTTTGAAAATCAAGCTTCCACCATTTTTTGTTTCTTAAGATTTAGATGACAAGATCAGTAACACGTGCGAGTGTTTCTTTTCTAAACATGGCCACAACAGCAGCTGGTTAGCTTAGCTTCACATCAAGAAATCAAACAGCTATAGCACGGATTTGTCCAAAGGGAAACCAAGAAGAACAAATCAAGAGGGAGTTTTACGTCACACTCTTTTTAGGAAGTATTTATGTCACAATTTATTTTCATAGAGTACATTTGATTTTTGCAAAATTTAGTATTCATAATTTAAGTACTTTGGTTTTATTCCCTTGTAGAAAGGGGTTGATATATATACTCTCTGCTGGAGGCAACTTAGAGGAGGAGTATTTAGAGGATTAGCAGAAGGTGAATTGTGTTGCGGTTTAAAAGATTTTCTGCATATAGTTTCCTGCTGTTTTTTTTTTTAACTGCCATTTGCAACCAATGGGCTTAAAGCTGAGCATGCTGGTGTTACTCGTGATGACGCATGAAACGGCAAACTTTTTTGCAGTCATCATAAAATCCTAAATCCTAGAGGGAGGTGGTGGTGGTGGTGGTGGTGGGGGGGGGGGGGGGTCGTCGTTTCACTCTCGAAATATCACTTTAAGTCACACACAGATGCCATACTTGCTCTCTTTCCAGAAAGCCGTCTAAATGAGAGCGTCAGCAGAAAGCTTATATTGTAAACGTTAATGTGATATATGTGTTACAGTGTGTGTGTGTGTGTGTGTGTGTGTGTGTGTGTGTGTGTGTGTGTGGTGTGTAAGGAGTGTGCATCAAAATTCCCTCTTCCTGCCCCCCCTCCTCCTCCTGTGTGTTGGTCTGGCGTCTCCCTGCAGTCTGTGGTATGGAGGGCAGAGAGAGGGCCTCTCTTGTGTCGTTGACTGGAATTACACTTCTGGTGATTTAACATGACTAAAGCCATGAAGCAGAAATGAAGGTTTTCCATTTCATGCAGTCCTGCTTTTACATGAGCTCGAGTATGAATTACTGGGCATATTAAATGGGAAATTAAACCAATAAAACAACCACTTGAACTCATTCCAATGCGTGCCGTGTTCTGATTTCATGGTCACACTTAAAGCGGTGATAATTTGAAAAGGGTCTGGTTGAAAAGAAGCAAAAGTTGTGTTTTTATCTCCTGAGATGATCAAAAGATCAAAGGCCCATTAACGCAGCCAGGACATGTTTCATCCTTTTTGAATTTAAATCAGTTTTAACCACGACTAAAACATCTTAACACAATTACTTGACATTAAGATACAATCACAAATGTCCTCTTTCCAAATTTCTATAACAAAGGATTCTAGCAAGTTTAAATGGCATAAATGGAAAAAAAGTCATTGGGAATATAGAGATGCAAGTTCCCTTTAGATTTCATGATTCTGCAGGTTTTGTTCTGCATATATGTTAAATGTTCATTCAAAAGCTAAGTGGACCTGAATTCAGATTGACTACAGCTACCGCCTGTGAAGGAAGACACTACTCATCACTGTTTGTGTCGACAGGAAACGAGTCCTTGACACTGAAAAGAAAGATGTCAGTTTGGTAGATTATTCTCTCCTCTCATGCAGCAGCAGCTCTGGTGGAATCAATTAATCAATGGGGTAAAGTTCACTTACTCACATGCTCTAATGTTATGCGTCTTTAGACTTCGATTCAAAATACTCAGGAAACCGTTTAATGTTAATCCATTTCCTTCTATTTTAGACGGTTAAATAGTTACTTCTTGGATGACACATATAACTGATCATTATCTGAGCAAATAAAGTCAGTATAATGAGCTTAAAATTGTATAATCTATAAAAGTGTTTGATGTGATTCCTCTCTACGAAATCATATATTTACATTTTTAATATGTGTAATAATAAAACACTGACAGCAGAATTTGAAAGCACACTGATGGAATTCACATGTGGTCCCCTGAAATGTCTAATTATTGATCAATAAAAAATATATCGTAGCATTCTTTGCTGAATTAGGACTGAATAAAGACGTTATCCAGGCAAGAGTAGGCTACTGGAAGGCCATAGGCCATGCTAAAAGTGAACACCAGCGCCCCTAAACTAAGCACAATTTGAGTAAGTTTTCCACCACTGTTCTGAACAGGCTCAACCTTCTTGGATCAAAACATTCATACAACTGTGTCTGTGTTATGAATCAGGCATGTCCACATAGTCATGAACTCTGTGTGACACAGGAAACATTACAGACTTTCTTTGGCTGTTAGGATCGGTGATTTAATCTTATAGCTGGTCTTAGACTGACCTACATTTGGGATATGGAGTCAACACATTCAGTGTTTGTGCATGTTGACACATTAGACGCACACAATCCCCACACAGACAGTGACAATAATGTATTGGGGTATGTAGGAATGTCATGGACAGAGGGTGAGTCGGTATGCTTCAGCTTCGACACAGACTCTATTTCTGAAATGACAAACAACAACCTGTTGTTTTTCTGCCCTTTGCAGAGCTAGATGTCACGTCGAAAAAGAACAGGAACAAAAACTGGAATATATTTCACTCTGCTTTTTTTTTTTGTTGGTGCAAGATCTTCAGGTACATACTGTTTCATAATTAGCTGAAGGATATCTGCTCTGCTGTTAAAGAAACTAAGCAAGGTTGAATTTTAATTCGTACACAGCATTTGGCTCGTTTGTCCGTAATCTTCCTGTTTCCAAACAAGTGCAGCAACAGACTCATGCTGTGACGTTGCTGATCCATTTCAGAGTATCATTAACGCAAGGAATAAGATTGTATATATCATCTTAATGTAATGTGTCTGTTGGCTCAGTAAGCATGTGTGTATGTAATTATCTGCAACAGAAAATAACATCTGCTGTTGTACACATAACAGTTTAGATGAACTGGCCTGCAGCTTTCTTCCACTGCCAGCATGGAACTGAGGATGTGAAACCACTAAAAACAACAACAACAACAAAAAACATGGTGTTTCTGGTAAAATTACGTTTTTGTTTGAATCTTTTTACCCCCAGAACTTCTGATTATTCACACTGCGGCAGTGGAAGCAACTTGACAATCACAGGTTGTCATGTGCAAAAGCAGTTGGTCTCCACTGGTCTACCTCCAGGACCTGTCACCACCTCTTTAATGACAAATATGTGACCCAAATTTCAACCACTTATAACGTTTTATAATGAAATAGCATACTGGCCTTGAGCCGGAACAAAACATCACAGTGAGAAATTAATTTGAAAGTAATCAACAGGTTTGGCTTCATGGGCAGAGGGATTTGTTTCTAATCGCCGTTTCAGTTTTGAAGGCTTTATGAAACAAAGGACCTCAAGCATACCCTGCATTAAAATCCCAAAAGGCATTTTGTCAATATTACAATAACTGTCTTTCCTCACTCTATTTCCCCACGATTTTCAACCACCATCAACATCCACTGCCCTTTCAAAATAAAGGCACAAAAGCCCAAAAATACCCCCCCCCCCCCCCCCCCCCAAAAAAAAAAAACCCAACTAGAACCATATTTAAAAAATGAATGTAATGCTACACTGATGAACGGCTAACGACTGAGACTACAAAACGATTAGGAAAATGTTTACTTGGGTTGTATCAACTGAGATGTTCTGATATTTTCTCATCTGTTTGCTACAATCACTTCCCTCCTGCTGGCCATTAGAAATAATGCAGCTTCAAGGCACTTCTGCATCCGCTTCATATTTGTTACCATAGTTCATGGTCTGGTCTGCTGTGTATTTACATTTTCTTTATCTCTGAAATAGACGTTAATCTATTCTTTACTGAGACACAATGGACACAGGCTAGCCTGCAGAGATATGTGCCCTGAAGAGATTTTTCAAATCCCATTCATTATTTTCTAATACCCACACAAAATGTCCTGAAACAGAGATACATTATATTCGCTTTACTGTTTGTGAGATGATGATGTAAAATATGAAAGGAAAAGGAAGTTGTATTCTATTCCTGGATAACGTGATCTCTGCCCCTAATAAATGTATTGATTGAGTTTTGGAGCTGGGAAAAGGATTCACATGCTTTTCATCAACATTCCCCCCCCCCCTCCTCAACCTCCTCCTCTCTATTTCCCACTAAACCTTTTCCACCACCAGCTTAGAGCCAGCTCATCTCTAGTTACTGGCAGACTCAAGTTTTCCATTCCCAGTGGATGCTGGACTTCAGAAGAAGGGATGGTATTAGCCGCTGTAGCCACCAGCAGATAGCACATCAGTTTCCTCGGTTTGTGCATCCCAACAGATTGTAAAAAGCTTTGGGCTGGCAGCCGGCCTGGGCAGAAAGAGGTCAAAGGACAAGCGTTGTAGGGGGACTGATGTGAGCAGCCACATGCCTCAGCCCTGACCTTTAACCTGGAGCTGGATGAGGACAGTGATGTACTGTTCTACTGAGGAGGGATGCACAAAAACACACAATGATCACAACCTGGATGTAATTCTTCACTGAAAATAGTCGCAACAAACAAACAAACAAACAAACATATCAAAGACAGTGCAGCCGAACTCATGAGGCTGCAGCGATTATTGTGGTGGCCATTTATTTTATTCGTCACATTTAAGGTGGGAAACTCAAAGGCTGTTATGAATTTGAACTGTTGTGTTGCAGGTTGAAAGTTGAAAGACAAACAATAACTCTCTTATCATCATATTTGGTACAATGCAAAAGAAAGATATTTTTGAGTCGATCAACCTCAATGACTTTGATTTGATAAATGCTAATCAATACTCTCAAAAGTGGGCAAGACTATAGCTGACCAGCTGTCTCTGGTTTGGATCCTGGCTGCGGCCCTTCACTGTGGAGACAAAACGTTCCGTCTTCCTCCCTCTGGAGTGTGGATCATGCCTTTGAGGTACCATAATGGACTGGTTAGTGGATCAAAGTGGATCAAACCCGAACAAGCACTACCCAGGAGGTAGCATGCTAGTGTGGTGGTTAGCACAGGGGGGGGGTGGGGGGGGGGGCGTCACAGCAAGCCAGCACTGGGCTCATATGAGTAAGGCTTCTGAAGTGGCAAAAAACTCAGACATTTAGGTTTGTCCCGTAACCTCTCCAATGTCTTCCCAGCATTTACCACATGGAGATCACCTGAACAGTTCATAAAATGCTTTGACGTTCAAAGCCACTTGTATTTTTATTGCCCATAAATGTAAACCAAAAGACACACGTCGTGGCTCGAATGACCTAAAAACATGTAATGGAAAGTTAGCCTGTGGTCAATGACGGTATCGGCTGTGACCCGGCTTCTCCCAGGTGCGCTCTGCACAAGAGTGCACATATCAATAACAGATAAAATGCAGAAAAAAATGAGCAAACGATGCAAATAAAATGAGCTAAAATGCCGCTCCAACAGCTTCTTTACCTGAAGAGGGTAGGTTTGTGGATTCTTATTCTTTTGTCTATTCTTTAACACATTTAAGCTGTCAGACATTAAGATAGTTTTATCTGTCCGGTTAGCAGAACTTACAGCAAAAGAACTGTTGCAAGTTTAACTCTACCTGTTTTAGGCAGTTAGAGGTAGCCATGGCTGCGTGCAGAGCAGGCTGTAAACTTCAGTACTAACAGTTTTCACTTCACTAGGCCCTAGGATTTCCGCTGACGCCCCTGCACAGCAGTACAATGTTATAGTAGCATTTCAGCTTTCCAACAATGGCTTGACATCAGAGAGAATCGACTGTCCTATAGCACAGCGAAACACAGCTGTGATTAAACGTGCTTTAAAAAAGAATACAGATGAACATGCACACACACACATGACCTCCAACTTCCTCCTTGGCATACACAGTATACGCCCTGTCCTATTCCCCTGAGCCTCCCTCTGGTTTAAATGGGATCCTGATGTTCTGTTAACAAAACCCCCAACCCCCCCCCCCCTCCCCGCATCCAAAGCGTCACTTCAGCTGGAACCGAGGCTGTTAAACGCGGTTTCACACTCCGCCCCTCGTCCTCAGCTGCCGCAGAGCCACATTGATGCGAGGCAGCTGTTGCGGTGGTGAGAGGGTGTGATTGATGTAGTTGGCAGCGACCAGATAAATAGGCAGATAGTACGACATGTGGTGGGGGGGGGGGGAATACAGTCAATATGTGAGTGATAGCCATTTTATCAGCGCACAAGACTGTGGTTGCAGCTTTGAGGGGATTTCTGTCGGGCAAATTTGTAGCTTGAGAGCCTTAAAATTTGCGAAGATTGAGAACATTTTGCACACAGAAGCTGCAGTGGAGGAACCTGAGATGTTGAGAGGCTGCAGAGAAGTCCGCCGAACTGCCAGGCAGGAAGCTTCTCAGTCTGGAGAAAGGAGCCAGTTTAGACAGCTGCCATCATGTAACGCTCTAATAAAACCTTTCCTTTTTTGCTCGGATGTCCCTATGGAGACAAAACCCAAAACTCACCAACAGTTTGAGAAGCCTGCTGATAATGAAGAAACACACACACACACACACACACACACACACACACACACACACACACACACACACATATGAAGACAAGTGTGCTCACCTTGTAAAAATGCATGTGCAGTCAAGGGTTTTATTAACTGGGTCTTTGTAATAAAGCTCACCTCTCTGCCTGCCAGAATCAGGCCCGGACAGTTCAACTGCATCGTGTGTGTATGTGTGTGCGTGCGCGTGTCTGTCTGAGCGCATGTGAAAGTGTGTGTGACTTCTTTGTCCTTGGTTCTGTATTGTGATGCTTATTTCTGGCATGTGTTGCTTTCAGCAGAAGCTCAGATCCAGGTCCCTTGTCCTTAAGGCAGGCTCTCATGTACACCCTGCGTGTGTGTGTGTGTGTGTGTGTGTGTGTATGGGGTGTATTTCATGTGTGTGTGTGAGGTGCTGAGTGACACTCCCTGTTCCATTTTGTCAGGATGTGTCAGCACCCTCATCCACTTTTTTTTTTCCTTTTATCCCTCCAGCCCTCTCTCCTCCATCTCTCTTTCAGCCCTGTGCTGTGCAGCTCTCAGCAGTTCAGAATGGCCTGGCTTCTTTTTGTCAAGTTTTAGTTCGAGGTGTTTTTTTTTTTTTTTTCTTTTTCGGGGATAAAGCCGCGACTCGGTTCCTCAGGTTTCCCCCACAAAAGGCTTGTTAACAGAACCAGCCGTGCTCATAATGAAAGCTGGCCTCCAGCTGCTTGTTGGTTTCACTAAGCAGTGTTAGCAAGTCATTTTATAGAACATAGCAGGCTTAGAGGTATATTTTCACCAATGGTGCAAGTTTCTTGAGAGGAATAAAGACATCACTGAAAACACACCTTACCTAACCGAGTGGTATCTATTTGCTCTTAAGTATCCTTAAGGCTCATACTAACGATCCTAGCCAGAATAAGCTTGCTGTGCTGCTGAGCTCTCTCTTTAACCACACTGGAAACACATGTGTTTGATTGCTGGAATGAATGAACAGTAAAATCTACTCTAAATTAAATTTTGGTTACATTTTGGTTACAGATTATTGGATTTAAAAATTTGCTAAAATGCTTTTTGCTTGACATTGACAGAAGGAAATAAAACCAGTGGAAGCAGCAGATCTACTCAAAATATAAAATGCACAGCTCACAAGACAGAGTACCATTAAAAAAAGGGGCAGAGTTTACAGGAAAAAGTCAAGGCTGGTACACAGACAATCCATAAACACAAGGCAAACAAATCCAGAGCAAACAAATACAAAGAGCAGGCAAAAAGTGACGGTCAAACACTAACTTGGGTTAACTGATGCTTTAAGGTGTCACAACACTGTGATTATTCACTGGGTGCATTACATGTGATGATGTGTCTGGGATGTGTTTCTGGGCAAGGAAACAAAATTAGACGCAGGGTAAAATTGTATCTGGCTCTCCTGCGGCCATCAGGGACTTGTTATGTAAGTGGTTTAAAATGTTTAGGACTCTTCTTGTTGTCCCTCTATCTGTTCTCCTTCCTCTAACTCTGTGTTGGTGTTTATTTATACCCAATGGGCAGAACCCCAACACACACAAACATTTGATATAGATAGATATACATGCACACACACACACACATAGATATATACACAGGGCCTTCTTGTCATGTGATGCAGACCTTGTGATAGTTGATGTTGTTATAGGAGACACATTCCAGCAGGATTTGGAGGGGATCTTAGGTAATGTGTGTATATGTGTGTGTGTGTGTGTGTGTGTGTGTTTGTGTTACCTTAGATCAAATCCACCTCACATCGGTCGTCAGCATTTCTTACTCTCACTCATCAGCATGGCAGCCTCACACTGCCCTCACCCAACCCCAGGCCATTTCCCATTATAGATAGATTTCTTTTCACCTCTTGGCTCGTCGGTCAAAAGCTGTTAGAAGAGAACAATCGAGCAGCGCTTGCGTCCTCTCAACCTTGATGACACTCACTACGTTTAGCGTACATGCACAATTAAGTCGAACTGCGGTTATAGTTCGATTAAGCATTTTAACTGGAATACTGTCCTTGTCCCAGTAAAGGACCGGGGTAGAATCGATGTAATGACCAAAGTTTGCCGGGCTCCGCTTCAGTCCCCTTTCAGCGAGTGACTTTTGTACCTTCATCTGGTTGACTTATCACGTTAAACACCAAACACTTGACAGTTTACATGTTTTCCTTCCATCCATGTACCTCAATACAATATGTGTAAGTCCTGCTGACACAACATTAACTGCGTCTTCTTGTAAGTCCAAAAAAGTGTTGTTCATGCTCAAGCACTCGCCATGTTGATACCTTCACCTTGTTCGTATCCCCGGCTGCACATGTATTTGTGCTGTTCAAAGTTGGAGCTGGGAATTAGGTACCACGCCAGTTGATCATGTCCCAGTAACAAGTTGCCAACAAGTCGGACAAGCAACATGGACGCCTCCAGCTGTCTTTGTTTAGTAAGCTAATACCAGGCAATTACCACACACTACATGATAGTTTCAGCCCCAAAGTAACATGACATCAGGTCCACAGGTCAAGGTGTGATTGATTTAATTACACAAAAACAAACTAAGTTGCGAATCAACACAATGTACAGCTTATACTTTACTGTTGATGAACATAGCTAACTCGGGCTACTTAAGTTCCTCTGAGATTCAGAGTCAGAGTTCTGACATCAGGAGGCATTCCTTTTTTTTTAAGATTTATTTCTGGGCTTTTTTTTATGACTTTAATGGATCGATAGGACAGTGGATAGAGTCGGATGTCAAGGAGAGAGAGTGGGGAACGACATGCAGGAAAGAGGCCACAGGTGGGACGTGAACCCGGGCCGCCCGCTTGAGACTACAGCCCCATACACGGGGCGCACGCACTAACCATTGCGCCTCCAGGAAACGCGGAAACTCAGAAATGTTCTGACTTCGAGATCAAATGGAATGGACCATTAGAGTGACTTTAAAAAATTAGACTCAGCATGATTTCAGTTGGACTAACATGTTTATATCTGTTTTTGAAATCCAGTTTAAGTCCGTTCTAGACAATGAACCACTTCTTCTTACTGCATGTTAACGTACTGATTGATGGTGGACACTGGAGCACCATGACGTCCATATGGATACAATGACGGTGGGGGGGGGGGGGGGGGGGGGGGGGGGGGGCTGAAGTCTCCATAGGTGAGATTTCCATCACCTGGGTGGACGGTTCTCCACATTAAGTCTATTGTGTTACAACCAGCTACCTGTAAGAATAAGAAAAAAAGGCCTTCATGTTGACATTATAAACTCAGACTGTATCATGAGCTGCAGTCTGGGCTGTTGTCCACTTGGTCTCCATAGAAACACAGAATGTGAGCACAGAAGTCCTGCAGTTCAAAGTATAATGGTTAAACAGTAACTGCTACATGATGTGAACACTGTCCAGTTGTATAATGATGAACATAAATATATTTATTATGACAATATATTTTTCTTTATTCTTTAATTGTTCATGCCTATAGGACATTTTAATCTTTTAAGTCCCTGAACTTTTTGTTTTCGCCTCTGTGTTAAACTAAATACCTGACCGCTGGACATGAAGGAACAGCATGAATACATTTTAAATATCCATACACCTTTCTCTGCAAAGTAACACTCAGGGTGGGAAGCTCACGCGTTGTTATAATGCTGCATTGCTGCAATCAATGCTTACAATAAATGTAGAGTCTGAGTAAAGGTTACCATCAGCTCCCTGATGATAGACAACTGTGAAGAGAATCCTTCCTAAATCAGGACACAACAGGATATGGTATTGTAAAAATTTAAAATATATATGTTCTTCTGAGCAGATCAGACTTCTTTAAATGTATCCACACCACAGGGAAATCTAATTAAAAAAATGATCAACAATCAGGACTTAACTGACTTTTGTTGGAAGGGGGACAACGGTGCCAGAAATCGGCTTGATTATCTTGTAGGGCGTATCCTTTTTTTGCAGAGTAAATTTATAGCAAGAGGGCTGTAACAAAGACTAACAAGAGTCATTAAACTTCCCTTAGCTTTGAGTGCCCACTTTAAACTGCCACAAGAATGTGTTCCCAGGGAGACCTTTGCCATTTTGTTGGTAAATTAAATGTGTGTTTCGGTTTGGCGGAATTTGCCTGATTTCAAAACCACGGCAGAAAGACTGTGGCTTCAGATGATGGTACCAGGGTAATATGTCAGTGCCTGTTGCAGGGGGTATTTTGCTTCAAAATTGTACAATAGGAGGAGGCGGAGAGACACATCATCCATAAACACATTTTTTTTCTAGCAAATGATTGAATGCTACCATTATGTTTTCTAACTGCAGCCAGTTCATTTTTTTAATGGACTATCTTGTTTGAAATTGAAACACAGGCTATGTAATGTTCCTCTGAATCTTCACTCTTCCTTTTTTTTTTTTTAAAGTTAGCCTGTGGCTCAAGAGGGAAGTAGGCCTACTTGATGATGCCTTTCAAACCTGGAAAGCAGCAGTACGGAATTAGCTCTTTTTCTTAAAGGTGCAGAGTCCCTCTGCACCTTTAAGAAAAAGCTAAAGACCCAGCACTTTCATGAATACCTACTAACTTAATGATGATGGTCTCGATATTGTTGATGATGATAATGGTTGTGACGATTGTTTTTGTTTCATAACGACGGCTTATAAGATGGTTTCTATACTGATTAGAGCTCTCAAGAACTGCCGTCAATGTTGTACTTTGCCTCTGGTCACTTCCTGTCAGCACCTGTGTGTCCAATCGGACTCAAAGCTGATCGTTTGCTCTTTCTGACATTGTTCCCTTTTTTTTTCTAGATCCTTGCTTGTGTTGTTCTTACTCTCTGATGTACATCGCTTTGGATAAAAGCGTCTGCTAAGTGAATTGTACAATTGTAGAATACAGTCCTATTGAAATGCTTATTGAAACTGCCTCCTATTCTACCCGAATCTCATTTGTCAAAAATATAAAGCTTGACAGATAAGAATGGTTAAAAGGCTTCAGCTCAGCTCGACTAGTTCAACATTAGGGTTCATTGTAATAATAGGTTACATTTATTTTTCTTGTTCACCTTTGTAACTCAGGAATAAGCCACATAAATCTAATGTGTAGCCTATAGATCACAAATGAGCTGTGGACCTTAAATCCGGACCGCCTGTCACTCTTCTGGAGCCCCCGCCCCGCCTGCCTGTTAACGGGAACTCCCCCTAAGTTCCCCGGTTCTCCTCTCTCTCTGCTCATTCTCTCCATGAGCTGTCACACACACACACACACACACACACACACACACACACACACACAATCCACACACACACGGAGTCGCTGCATGTTGGAGCAAACCTTCCGTACTCTCTCTCTCTCTCTCTCTCTCTCTCTGCTGTTCCTCGGTTACCGAAAGAAGCGGCTGTGTGATTTCGCAGTCTGCGGCGAGCCACGTCGTGACAGAGTTTGGACACGGAGAAGGAGGAGGAGTGAAGGAGGGGAGAGAAAGGTAAGAGATGGTGACAAAACGAGTGTTCTTCTCCTCTCTCTGCTGGGAAACTTTACCGTGTGTGTTGGACGTTTTTTTTCTCTCCCTCCTCCGCTGTCTGGTGTGTTGCACGGTCCTCGCTTGTCTCGTCAGCTGCAGTGTGTTTTTTTTTTTTTTTTTTTTTTGATAACCAGGGCGTGTTTGTTAAAGTAATGTTTTTTTGATCACTAGGGCGTGTTTGTTAAAAGTAATTGCGTGTCTCCTTCACATGAGAGGGGATCCTCCTGTTGTGTCACAGGAAGTTTGGAGATTGGACGCGCAGATTGTAGCGATCATTGAAAGGGGAGGGAGGGCTCAACCTGCTCAGTGCTCAAACAAATCTCATGTGAGTGAAGTCTCAGTTTTCCACAGAAGAACGCTGGGCTTGAAATAGTCTGAGGTAACTTCACTTTAATGGCTTAAATCAACTTTGCTCCTAATTTGATGACCATGATCTTAATTGTTTTCTTTTCAGGTTCTTGTTTACTTGTTGAACTTTTGCTAAATAAGTCATTTAAATGAGATTTTGGTCTGATGCTAAACACCTAAAAAAGAAAAACGTTCTCACATTAACTGATTTTTTTTTTTAAGTGTAACTTTTTGGCAAAAAACAACAACAAACAAGCAAAGAAACTATTCTGCTTTCGAGCCTATAGCCTATTTGTCTTTAAAGCATAGTAAAGTGACTAAATCCATTGAATGCCTATAGGCTATAAGTCAGGTTTGTGTCAGTGCTTATACATTTAATTGCATTTAAAGACACAATACATCAGGAGAAATGTATTCATTAAGTTGTGATTAGTGGTTAGGTCCAAGCAGTTCTCACTTGTGTGTGTGTGTGTTAAGTGCGCGTATGCATGTGTGTTAGTATGTGTGTCCTTTGACACTCCCATCATTTGTTTGTTTCAATGTGTGTGTGTGTGTGTGTGTGTGTGTGTGTGTCTGGCTGGTGATATCCTGTCAGATCCTGCGAGGTGGGGGTCAGTCACAGGGTCTCCCCTCTGGAATTCTCCTAGAATAGATGTGACACACTCACCCACGTACACACACACACACACACACACACACACACATTTTAAGCAACATCTTCAGACAGCTTAACGTCTTTTTCTCTTCATGTGTATCGCTGCTGAAGCTTATTACCCTAAAATCCACTTCTTTTATTAAGCCCCAGAAATAGATGGACCAGAACGACCGTGACGCTTTCTGAAGTTGGATTGCGTTTTAATCCTTGATGCTGATGCTGATATAATTATCAGCTATTGCATGCTGCTTTTTTTCATCATTGTATTCCAGTGCACCTCCCCTTTTATTGTTGTATTTTACTTTAATGTCTTAATTTCATACCCTCGGGTGCAAATTCCTCGTTTGGATTGGATTTATTTATGACTCTCTTCATGTAGTCTACCTGTTAAGAGAGATTTCTTGATGCTGTTGTTGTCATGTGGTGCTGAAGTCAATGCACTTTGTGTATATATATAGTGCGTAAAAGGCATATGGGTTGGCAACGCTACATTAATTCCTTGCCCTTTGTAAATATGCAACTGGAATAAAAAACAACTAAATTTGATGCTTAAACAAAACCAAACTGAGACAATCTCTTATTAATAACCATGCATTTATGAATGCTGCACATTCAATGGCCTTTAATGTGAAAGTTTATCAGCAAGCCTTGTTGTTACAGTATGAATATCTTACAGTATGTTGCTTATTTAATGTGGCTAACTTGTTCGTCTAATTGGATACTGAGTCTTTGTTATTGTCACTGATGCTAGAGTTGTACCTGAACAGTTATTTTGATGCTCAGGGCCACAGAACAAGCTGACTTACTTGACAAGTTTAGAGTGAGAGTACACTGCAGCGAACACAAACAGTGCAGACGTGTGCAGTAGTTACATTATGAAACAGTACAAGTGATAGCAGAAAGACATTATATACTGAATAACAGCTGGAGGTAGAATATGTAGGTGGTGAATCCACTGTAAGTCAGATATACAGATCTATAAATATCCACTAAAGGTCTGATACATGTACAGTGGGCTTTAGGCATCACCACAGATGTCAGTCAGGATGTTAAGTTCAAGGACACTGTGGCAGTAAAGTCAAATCCTGAACTTGACGCTGAGTCTTTCTGCTGTTCACTTTATTCTTCCTCCTCTCCTGTAGACTGAGTAGAGTGACAGGAAGAAGTCAGAGAGAACGCTTTAGAAGAACCCGTGTTCTCTCATTGCTCCCTGGCCGGTGTCTGCAAGATGATGGATGCTTGACAATGTCAGTGTGCATGCGTGTGTGTGTTCGCTGTGTGTGTGTGTGTGTGTGTGTGTGTGTGTGTGTGTGTGTGTGAGAGAGAGAGATGGAGGGTAAGGATCTTGTCTGCTGTAACTTGAGCCGGTGCTGGACACACTGACTCTTGGAAGGCCACAAAGACTGCTCTGCATGAACTGTGGGGAATGTGGAAGTTTGTGTGCCGTCTCTGTGTGTGTGTGTGTGTGTGTGTGTGTGTGTGTATGTGTATAAGAGAGAGAGCATAAACATCCTATTATTAACCACAGAACTAACACGACCATCCACCACCATCATTATTATCTCTAAACAGACCTGGAGAGTATGAGTAACAAATTAATTTAGACGAAATAATCTACAACAATCACGATGAACATAGTGACTGTTTTGAATCATTTATAAGGCAGAAATACAAAACAGCCTCAGGCTCCAGCTTTCTCAGATATTCAAAAAGATTCTCTGCTCACACACTCCTGTATCTTTGTATATTGCAGCGGTGCAATGCAAATTTTGATACCTAAACTCAGAGGCGGGCTGTAATGTTTTCTTTCAATAACCGATAAATATCGATGACTTCTTTGTGAATTCATCATCATGGTCACTATTCCCCAAATTGATTTGACTTGACATTTTTGATTGTCAAGTCAAATACTTTGTTACAAAAAAAGACAAAGTGAAGCAGCGCATTCTCACAGTGCAAAGCTTCAACAAAGAAATGCCTGGATTTAAAAAAAAAAAAATCTCAACAATAATAGATTTTGAAAAGAGTGAGAGATTCATTTAGATAATTTGAGTTTCGGTGAATGTAGGGGGGGGGCTGCACGGTGGTGCGGGGGTTTAGCGCTGTTGCCTCACAGCGAGGAGGTTCCTGGTTTCAGACAGGAGCCTCTCTGTGTGGAGTTTGCATGTTCTCCCTGTGCATGCGTGGGTTCTCTCCTCCCACAGTCCAAAGACACGCTCATTAGGATAATTGGTGACTCTAAATTGCCCGTAGTGTGAGTGTGGCTGGTTGTCTGTCTCTGTATGTCAGCCCTGTGATTGACTGGTGAACAGTACTGGGTGTACCGCCTCTCCCGCCTCTCGCCCAATTACAGCTGGGATCGGCTCCAGAAAAGCGAGAAACACGGTATAGATAATGGATAGCAGGATGCAGGTATTTCTTGATCTTGATAAGACACATTAGTTGTAGTCCTTGATAAACCATGGCTTGATTACAGGCCTGTTGTTAAATACAGGAATTGTGTATGTGTGTTACGCTCTATCTAAATGATGTGTTTATACAAGATGAGGTCACACACAAGTTGTGTTATCTTTGCATTAAGAATGAAAAAAAAAAAACACTTTTCCTTTTGAACACAGACGCAGAAGAATACTGTACCGCTGTGAAACCTGATGGTAAAACTAGCTTAAGGCCAGACATCTACTCCGTGTGTAAACTCATCCAAGAGTCTGAACCCACAGGGGGAGAATTAGTAAATTTACACTTCAGGAGCGAGCCCCCCCCCCCCCCCCCCCCCCCCCCCCCCCCCCCCGTGATCAGCGGTAGTTGTGGTTTTCCTCTTTTATCAAAACATTTCAGTGCTTCTTTCCTGAAAACACAGCAGCGATTTTCCTTTCCAGAGTTATGATATCAACAGATGCTGCCTTTTGAAGCCATTAAACTTCTTTTTTTTTTATAAAGGACCTTGAATATGAATTTATTCCATTTAAATGAAAACATTTGAATCAAATGAATTAACCCAGCTACTCTTCTGGTCACAGATTCCATTTCTCCTCTCTTGTCTCCGGTTTCTGTCGTCTTCACAAAGCGGAGGAGGTTGTTTTTTTTTTTTTAATGTGATTTAACATCCAGATAAAGTTGACTGATCAGTGGCTTGGTCTGTCGCTGCCCAGAATGAATGGATGGTTTGTGGGCGGATTGGTGAGCGACTGAGTCTGTGTCCGTTTTGGAAACAGTTTTTATATGAGCCACGGTTTCACAGATGTGTGTCTTTTCACAGCTGCTTGTTGTTCCCAAGCGTTGTGTATACAACTCTGCAGATGCAGGTGTGTGTGTGTGTGTGTGTGTGTGTGTGTGTGTGTGTGTGTGTGTGGTTTTAATCTGGGTTTTTTTTCCATTTCTCACATAGGTGTAGCAGGACAGTGAGTGCCTGGTAACTTTATCCCATTGGATCACATTGGGAGTGTCCTGATGTAATGGAGTAATGACTGTATGTGGTCGTGGATGTTTAGTGCAGACACGTGTAGGCTGGATCAGTCGGCTGAGTCACAAAATGCAGACTCACAACACCCTGTTTCGTTATTAAATCTGGATGTGTCAAGTCTGGCTACCTGGTCAGCTTCATGAGAAATAGAATTAGAGCTCCAACATTTAATGGATTTGTCTCCTGCTTGATCTTTTCCCTTGTACCTATACCTTGAGCTTTTTAGATATTAGGGTGGATTCATTTTACTCTTTAGTTCTACCATTTGTGGCACCTTTTATTACATGTTTTTCAGTCCTGGTAATTGGATAAAATTCCCAATGCTCCTGCTTAGGTTTCCTCCCTTTTTAAACCCTTTTGACTTGGCTTAACAAGACTCATCTCGGAGCAGGTTTCAGCAGGCTCATAATTCAGGAGGAGTTCTCTTTTTGTTGGCATCGTTGTTGTTGTTCTGTAGCTACAAGTTGCTGGCCAGCATGAGCTTCACAAGTCCATTTAAAAAAAAAAGAAAGTGGACACTCCCAACCATTTTTTATACAGAAGGTTCAGTTTACTCATCACAGAGGTTACTTATCAGGGACTACGTTTGGACAAAAATGTTTTTTTTTAAGAAGGATGGTTATGAAACATACTGAAATTAATAAGGATGTATGCATGAACCACACAAGCAACTTAGACCATCAGCAACTAGATCGATTGTTTCTTTTTCTTTGTATTTATTGAAGTCAATGCTTAAGGGGCTGGATTCACTCCATAATGTCTAGGAGTGTACTAGACAGTTAAGACTGAAGACATGAGTGATCATCAGACAGTGGAAGGGTCGGCTGTGGATCAGTCTGTCGTCTCACTGCAGGGCGGTTGAGTGTTCGATTCCCAGCTCCTGCAGCCACATGTCCGATGCGACACTTAACCCCAAGCTGCTCCCGCTGCTTGGTCAGCGGCGTATGAATGTGTATGAATGGGATTAGTTACTCCTGGTGGTCACTTTACACAGCAGCCTCTACCATCAGTGTGTGAATGTGTGGGTGTGACATGCGGTGTGAAAGTGCTTTGAGTAGTTGGAAGTCTAGAAACGCGCTATACAAGCTCAAGTCCATTCACCACCATGATTTAAGAGAAAATAAGCGAGTGCACTTCAACATTGGAATACTTAATAATTATGATGCATGATGTATGTTTCAACTATGTGGCTTGGTATCACTAAAATGTGGTTTTGGTATAACAGGAAATACAAATATAAAACGTTTTTTTATTTACCTCCATAGTGACTTAAATGGTAGCCTTTGGTAGCCTTTGTTCACAGCAATTGAATGTGGAAACAGGATAAAAAAAAACACCCGGTTACATTGAAAAGATATTCTGAATGTGTGAATGAAACACCAGCTCAGACATGCAAGGTGATCGACAAAAGGAGCGCAGTCAATAAGCAGGGTTATATAATAGGAAAGAGACAGAAGTGGAAACTGTGTTTGAACTAAAACGGACAGAAACACACCTCTTCTGTTAAGTAAGGACAACTCCCTGATGCTGTGTTTAACCCCCGAGTCAGACACGCGAACGTCTGCACGTGTGTGTGTGTGTGTGTGACACAGGGATAAACAGACTGAGATTGAGACAGAATTTTAATTATGTTCATTATGTTTCATTTATGGATTACATTGATGTGCAATTGCGTGTTACATCATATCCACACACTCACTTCGGATGTGTGTGTGTGTGTGTGTGTGGCTGTTCGTCTAGATTTGTGTGTGTGTGTGTGTGTGGGTGTGTGTTTGGGTGTGGCGTGTCTGTAATCAAGCCAGTATTAAAATGTATTCCAGGCTACCGACTGCTGCAGGACTTCTCACATTTAAGCTTTCTAATTGATTCAGAGTGTGATTTATGTAGCCCGGCAGTCGGCACCCACATGTGCTTGCCTGCCTTAACTTGTGCAACACACACACACACACACACACACCACATGGGCGTGCACACACACACACACACACACACACACTCACACACAGACAAACAAACAGAAGCTCCGAGTTACTCATCTCTGCAGCACAAGGCACTATTGTATTTAGCTTCTTCACTGCACTTTTAGTGACACAGCCATTCACTTTTCCCAGCAGCGTGTGTGTGTGTGTGTGTGTGTGTGTGTGTGTGTGCGCGCGTGCGTGTTTGTGTGTGTGGGTGGTCGTCTCGTATTCCATGTAACAGGGCCGGCTGCTAAAAATGAAGACGTGACAGGGAAAGTGTGAGTGTGATAGTGAGAAGTGGGTGTGTTTGGGGCGATGGGGGGGGGGGGGGGGGCACACAGGGGGCTGTGTCGCAATAGCCAGAGGTTACATGTTCTGCTTGGATAAAAGCACCTTTTTGTGTGTCTTTTTTTTCAATTGAGGAAGTTGTAAAAGTTAGTACAGCATCAACCAAGAGATCCACCTTCAAAGCGGTGTTTTTAAAAAAAGAATTTGCATGACGTAAGAACCTTTACAGAACGAGCTTCCACCACAGGGCCGTAGAGAAGCTCCGCCATTAATACAGAATTTTTACTTTCATATCGATTCCACTTCTGCGCAATATTGGGGTCCCTGTCTGTGATTTCCCATTGCATTACGGCATTGCGGAAGCATGAAAAGAGCACGGCTTGTAAACACCCAGCAGGAGCTCCACATACACACACACACACACACACACACACACACAATAAGACGTGCACACACACCGGTCTCTCCCTCTGTCTCCACTGATCTCGTCTCAGCCCTGTGAAGCCTCTGTTACTGCCTCTGACTGTTACTGTGGGATCACTTCGTCCTCACAGTATGCTTTCATGATATTCATAGTGAAGGTAAACTGTCATATCGTGCCTTGAACTGGAAGTGTGAAATAAGGCTGTAGAGAACTAAAGACAGGAAGGTTCAAAGAAAGTCAGAGGCAGAGCACAGAGGAGGTACCTGAAGCATAAAAAAAGCAGCTCACCTGATGTTTAAGTGCGCTGTTTGTGGTTTGTGGCAAACCATTAAGTGAGCTACCATTACAGAGAAAAGGTTACTCGAGGTTGACTACTTGTCAGTCATTGTAGCCTAAAGCTGTCTTAGAGTTGTTGTGGGTGATGTAAGCAGAAGAGCTGTCATTAGCAGCACTTGTCATTGATATTAATCTAACATTTACTTCAATATTATGAACAGTTCTAACAAAGTGCATCTCATTGAGGGAAGTTCTTCTTGGTAAAACAACAAACTTGAGTTTAGACATGGTTAAAGACTTATAATACCAAAGGTTTCATGTCCATTGTTGTGGCCACTGAAGGCATGCTGAAATCTGGGACTGTGTAAAGCATATAGGAGGTGAAATGATGTCACGGTTTAAAGCTAAGTGAAAGTCCTAAAGGTACCTCTTCTGGACTAAATCACGGGGTTGAAGACAGGGCGGGGGGGAAAAAAACAAGATCATAAAACACAGTTTTTTATTGCTGTAGGTCTATAAAGAAATTGACCTCTTTTTTTACGTTTGAATATTATATGAGAGTCTTGTTCAGAAGAAATTACTCTAATTGAAGAGAAGGCTAGAAAAAGATGTTCTTCCATCAATTTGATCCTTTATATAAAAAGACATCTGAACAACATCTGAAAAACAGTCATGTTCTGAGTTGTTAGACGTTGTTGTTTTTCATCAACTGAATGAGCTGAGGAATCAATCCAGACAAACTTTGTCTGCACTTTATTTGGAGTTTAAAATGAAGTGAACACACCAGTAATGTTAGATTTGAACCCTCATCGCTCTTACAAAATGATGCTTGCTCAAGTAAGGAAGGTCAAAGTTGATGCAACATGATGGTTTCAACAGACGGGGTTTTATTGTGTGATTTAAAGTTTTATTAAGTGATTTAAATGTTTACTTTCACTTTCAGTTTTAAACATGTTTAGGTGATCTGGACTTCCGCTTTTACACCTACATGCTGGTCTTTTGGACTTCTTAAAGATGTTGCACTGATATTGAACTTGAATATGAGCTGTAAATGGGCTGTCAAAAATGAGGTAATTGTGTTGTTTAGTTTTATTTTTTCCTTTGAGACAATTTAAAATGAGCTTCAAATAAAAAAACAAACAATGTTTTTGCATGTGCATGTTGTTCTCAGTAAGACATCACACAAACACACTCACACACACACACAGAAGTCCCAAAGCACAAGTGTGAAGAATCGAACCCGGCCCACAATGGGATGATTCATACAAGAGTGTGTGGGAGGTGGACTGTGCCCAATGGCCTCTGCTAACCACCTTTAACCACTCAGAGATGCACCCTGGGAAAAAGGAGGCGGAAGAGGAGGAGGAGGAGGGTGAAGAAGATTAGTGTGACACGGATGAGGAGCCTGAACACTTTGATTCACAGATCTTCCCATCATCCTCTGCTGCTCATTGACTGGCTCCTTTGTGGCTTCGTTAAAGTGTTCTGATTGGTCGGTTGGGTCTGAATGTCACTGGAACTCGTCTGCGGACTCTGGAATTTGTGTGTGTGTTTGTGTGCAATGAGTTAATAGCTATCCATTGAGTGGCTGATTGTATTCTGTTGTCCACACTGGCTCTCTTTGTCCTGACTCTACATACACACACACACACACACACACACACATACACACAAACACCCATGAATCTGAAGCAGGCATTCCTCCAGTGGCAGCACACTGGCCAAGTGCGGAAAGAAAGAGAGGGAAAGAAAATACTAACTAGCAAACAGTACCATTCATAGTCAAGGCACTGTGGTTCTTCCTGGCTCTGGTTCGAGACTTGAATGAGTCTGAAGCTAAAAATATTTTATTGCTACTTTTTATGCTCTCATTACTCTCCCTGCGCTTTTCATTACATATCCTCTCTGTTGTTTCTTTAACTGGGAAGCAGATGAAGCCTGTGCTGCATTTAGATGGGTTTAATAGCCTTTTGTGTTTATAGAGTCAGACTGTGGTTGGAGTTTTTTGAGGTGTAAATGTGTGCAAAAGTAGCCTCTTAGTTAACAAAAAAAAAAACGGTATAGAGAAAAAAGGGAAGGAAGACTTGCTGAAAGGTCATCATGAGACAATCCAAAAACCTGTGATGTCATAAGTAGACAGTCTGTGAGGCAGTTGGGTGTCGTGGCTTTGCAACATCCTGAGCTGTGTACCAGACAGGCGGACTAAACGTCAGAGGCAGAGGGTGGCTTTCTTTTTTTTTTAAACTGGTCACTGTGGGTAGACCATGCGTCTCGCTGCCTACCACAGATGAAGGGAGACGGTGGGGTCAAAGGGGGGGGGAAGAAATTGTGAAATGGAGAAAATGCAAGGAATAAGAAGAGGTGAAGAAAAGGGAGCCGAAAAAAAAAAAAGTCTGATAATAATCCAGCCAACTCGCAGAGAGAGGGAAGTAGAAACACAGACAAGTGGGTAAATTATAAGATCCAACACTGGGAATTAGCTTTACCACGGAAATACCTCCAGAGCAGCATGGGAAACGCGCAGAGAGGGACTATTTCAGGCTTTCACTCCTGTTTGTTATGCCAGCCAGCATCTTAGGGCAGAGTAAAGGTTTTGCAGAGCGGTAAGTACATTAACATGTGCGGAAAGAGGAGAAAGATATGTGGAAAATGAGGGGCAGTGATGTCTCTCAGGGAGGGAGAGTGACCCCATTGCACCAGTGTGCCCTCTCCTCTTGTTCTTTCCCCCTTCTCTCTGTTTAATCTAAATCCATTCAAGAGGCTTTATTGGCGAGATAAGATTGCTCTGACATTGCCAAGGCCTGAGTGCATCGCTGCCTTGGACCGAGGAGGAAGTAGGTTGGTGGTGAGAGCGGAATGACGTGGGGTTATCTCGGTCAGTAAACACACAGCCCATAGGAGTCCCTGCATTGTTTATTCTGTGACTTTAACTCTTAGAGGACAACGTTACACAATCACTCACACAGACACACAAAGTGCATATATGTGGAAATAAAGGCCCACAGCGCTGACACTAAAACAAGGTCAAGCTATCGGGCTTGCACGCATAAATGCATGAAGGCACACAAACACAGAAGCAGCGGTGGGACAAAGTTGTGGTGTGTGTGTGTGTGTGTTGGTGTGTGTGTGTGGTGGACTGTTGGCAGCAAGTGTACGGTGCACTGGTCAAAGCCCAGCACACTCAGGCTTCCTCCTGCCTGCCAGTCTGACCACCAGTGGTTGTGTGCTTCGTGTGTGTATGTGTGTCGAAAAATCTGAGGTAATTCCATCCAAACCTCTCGTGGATCTGCGCTCTGTATTTTTCTCTCATAGTCGGTCATTTGGTGTATATTATGAAACGTAGGAAGTATTCAACATGACATGCAGCTTTTATGTCTCTCCAAATGTGTGTGATTGCAGCTCTTTTTGAAGGACAGCGAAGCTAAAAAATTGCCATGACTTTACTTCCACAATCACTTCCTCATTGACGTCTAACACAGATGATCAAGACCTTCATCTTGCTCTTATACTGATGGCTGCAGAGCTTTGAAACGGTGGTGTGGAGATTTTGGAAGGTGCTATAAAAAAATAATCATTTTTGCATTTCAGACACTGAAATATGATGCACTCACTATTCATGTTTTGTCCTTTCCCCCTAAATTCACTGTATTCGGGCTTTATGAGGAGGTGGACAGGTTAAGGGCAATAAGAGTTCTTTAGAAAAAGATACCAATATCAGTAAGCCAGTTAGTTAATTAATATATTGGCTACTACTAGTAACTGTGTTAGAGTAGAAAAATGTGTGTTTAACGTTAATAATCATGTAACGAAAGCAAAACACAACAGTGTAGTGCTAGCAGCTTGTTAGCAGGTGCTAACATGTAACTTTAGCCAAAGTTAGCGCAATGTCAGCATTTATGTGTCATGTTCGAGGCTTTATTTTTCCTTTAAAGTTAAGACATTCAAAAAAAGAGATTAAAAACAGAAAATAAAGCAAGTTAACGTCAATATTAAGGGTTTCTCTGAAGCTCTTTTCAGGAGGAAGCATTAGCCTAGCTTTTTTCTAGGTGCTTGTGTTTATTTGGTTAGGATTCCTTCAGAGCGTTGAACCTTGCGACATAATAATCAAATCCACAACACTGTTAAAAATTAATACAGTTTTGTATATTTTTTCTTGCCACTAGTATCAGAAGTTTATACTCGTCATAATTGAAAAGCATTTTCAGTTTATTTGATGTGAACCCTTATCCACTTTACAGTACTTTATGTTTATGTGTTTCACTTAAAGGCTTATTTGATGCTTTTTTCTGTTACTCATTTTTGTACTTTAATGTTAGAGCAACCTAGCACCAGAACTTCCATTGTGGAGGATAAAATAGTACCAGAGATTATAACCCATTAAGAAGAGGTCTCAGTGGATCCTTTAAATAATTTTTGATGTGGTCTGCTGTAGCTTATGATGGTGTTGCCATCAGAATTTTAAACTTTGATTTCATCATGGTAAAAATCTAACGATATCCATCCATAAAGATACCATGGTGACAAAAGTAAAATTCCTATGGGCACAAAATATTGTGTTATAAAAACTGCAGGCAAACGCATTATATGTTGGATTCATTCCTCTCGTAAACACCTATCTAATGAAATAGGTGTACTTTTTCAACTTCAGAGACAGACATTGTGTTTTTTTGTCAACATGTGACATGAAAAAAATGAATTGAAATATTGAACATGTGACCATCTTAGCTTATGGAGTGATCTCCTATCAAAGTGGCAGCTGGCTTACGAAGGGCAGGGGAAGTCTGGGCGACTATAAGGTAAACAGGGGTAAAACAAACAGGTCAAGTTGCTGCTGAGCAACATGTTGAACCTTAACAACTCTGGGGATGTTGCTCTTCTGTGAAAAGAATTAAATCAGACACTATATAGATTTTATTAAGCTGACAAACCACATAAAACGTCTTAGAAAATATGTTTCTCTGTATGTGTGTGGTATCTCTTCAATACACCATAACTTTCTAATATTGTCAGTGCTACATCCTGGTGGTTACCATGGTTACAGACAGTGCTGCATCCCTGCTGCGAGACAGACGCACACAGACAGCCGACAGATGAGACTGACTTCAACTGGTAGTTTGAGCTGAGTCGTGCTGAGAGCTGAGACCAGAGAGATCCTCAAACAAGAGCCTTTTCAGTCTCTTATCCTCGACTTCTGTTGTCTTGGAGAGACATCAGAGAGATCTTTTCCTGTCAGTGCTGATTGAAAACAAGGCTACAATTTAGATCTAATCTCGGCAATCATGCGAAACATTTTCCGACTCTAATTTAAAAGCCGTCTTTGTTCGCCGTGATTTGTCGTGTGGCTCAGTTCCATTGTTAAAGCCTTGAAATGTCGTGAATTTTCTGTCAGACGTTTCAAACCTTTTCTTAAACCTGTTGCTTGTCTGCATGCGTACATGTTTTAAAACCTGTTGTAAGGTTACTGTATTGGTGCTTTCACACATCATTAAAAGTCCCAAAACATCCTGGAATCTTCTGGGAGACCTGCGTGTTGGATCGAAAACTGCCGACTATTTCACTCCTGTGAAACTCAGGAAGTTTTCAGGGGCAGCCTGCCTGAAATGTTCCAGAAATCTTCAGGAGTGAACATGTGTTAACGACCTTATGTGCTTTAGAACCTAAATTAAACCCAAATTGGCTTTAGATTGGTCTTCTTTGGTTGGAAAGAAGAAATACGAGCAACAGTTAAGACCATCCAGAGACAAAAACAGCTTTTTATATTTCCTTTTTCCTTGTAAATAGATTTAGTTTTTCATTCAGGAAGCCTGTTTATTCGCTTAAGCTCAGCTGTGAGGAATGAGGTATATAAGCATCTGTGCTTTTTTTTGTTGGTGACATTTGAAGAGTTAGCAGTAGCGCAAACCTCCCTTGATAGCTTGATGGAAAATAAGCTTCTCTTCTTTAGTTGTTTTGCAGTTCAGGAAGCAGCCTTAAACAAGTAACAGAACTGAGGAAAGTTTGGTTGTCTTTTATTCTCTTTTTTCTTTCATGCTCTCTCTCTCTCTCTCTCTCTCTCTCTCTCTCCTTGTCTTCCTCATCTCCTTCATCTTTCCTCTGATCTCTTCAGACAACCCTGACAACACTTTATTCATCACTTTCACCCCCGTATCTTCTTCTTCTGACTCATCTGTCCAGGTACAGAACCCTCAGGGGGGAACATTAGAGACATTTTAGTAACTTTCTGAGCCAAACTGAATGTGTGTGTGTGTGTGTGTGTGTGTGTGTGTGTGTGTGTGTGTGTGTGTGTGTGTGTGTGTGTGTGTGTGTGTGTGTGTGTGTGTGTGTGTGTGTGTGTGTGTGTGTGTGTGTGTGTGTGTGTGTGTGTGTGTGTGTGTGTGTGTGTGTGTGTGTGTGTGGATAAAATATGTGTTCATATACATCATGGAGGATAAACTGCTGCACTTATCTGCGCCCTTGCCGTTATGTTGCTGATATAAATTACTGTAACTCTCTCAGAGTTGTAACTTATCTTGTGTTTACCTTTGTGTGTGTGTGTGTGAATCACCGTGTGTGAGAATGTGTGTGTCAATGCCCCCTGCCTGCCTGCGCTAAGATGTGGTAGTTTGATATCATTGGCGCTCTTTCATCAGTGAGGTGATTCTCCTGCTATGTGTTTGAACTGCAGTGAATCAAAGACAGCTTGTTGTACAGCTGCAGCCACATCACCTGCACCTGACTGAACCGACCTGCTCTTTTTTTCTCTCTCTCTTTCCCCTCTTTTTTTTTAATGTCCTTTTAACTTTCTAATGCTTTGTTCATTTATTTTTTTTGTACTTTCTATCTTTTGCCAAGAGCTGAGGCTATGATGTGTGCTTCAGAAGCCAAAATTCTTCTTTCTTCTGTTATCAGCCACGGCTGCACTCTCTCCAGTGAACAGTTAAGACAGTCTGTCTAATATTACAGTGAAGTCTTAACAAGTGAAAGTTCAGCAAATATGCTCTCTGTGTTCACAGACAGTGTTTGCTTGCTTCGTCACAGGAGAGGAATAATGACATTTTTATAAAGAAATACAACTTTGGGGTTCAGCCACTTACAGCTCCCGCGAAGACTATTTAGTTGTTGTTTTTTAAGATTTATTTGTGTGCTTTGTATGTCTTTATTCGATAGGACAGTGGATAGAGTAAGAAATCAAGGAGAGAGAGAGAGAGTTGGGGATGATATGCTGGAAAGGAGTTGCAGGCCAATCTTGAACGTGGGCTGCCCGTTAGAGGACTACAGCCTCCGTACATGGGATGTGCACGCGACCTATTTGCTAGGTGACCTTTTCAGTTAGTCACCATTGCACCTTGTTCCAGTTGACCTTGCTAAAAAAAAGTTGTCAAGCGGCGAGATGTGGAACAGTGAGAACATGGACGACATCACAGCTCTGTTCTTTTCAAACATACTCCACACTTAAAGGTCACACATCATTCTCCTTTTCAACGAGTTTAAATAAGTCTCAGAGGTCCCCAAAACATGTGTGTGAAGTTTCTTGCCACTTCCATCCTGTATTTAAGCATGCCTATAAACCCCTCTATTTCAGCTCAGCTCAGCTCAGAACAGGCTGTTTCTGTGTCTGTAGCTTTAAATGCAAGTGAGCTACACATTACTCTGGAAGGGCTTAGGTGGCTCAGGCTTTCTTGCACATTGCCCTATTGTTTAAGGTGAGAATGTGGACTCAAAGGGCAGAACATACACCTAGCTGTGGGAGTGTCACCCACCTGAGGGACGGGTTACTGCCCTTTGTGATGTCACAAAGGGAAAATCTCCAAACGGCCTGTTTGAGCACACATTTTCTGAAAGGTGGAGCAGGCAAAAGATAGCAAGGATGGACATATCTCCTAATTTGGGGGTTTAAACCAACTAGAGACACATATTAGTGTTGAAAAACTTGGTTAAGTGTTTTTTGCACAATATGTAGCCATGCTATCCCCGTAGCTTATGGTGATATCCGATGGCAGATGTCAATATGACTTCTGCTATGCTATGCACTTGCATGTGCAGAATGCCTAGGCCAGCTATGGTCCGATTGGGGCGTAGGCATGCAAGTGTAAATTGATCCCCAACAGCATTGTCTATGTGTGTTAGTCTGACTTTGAGAAATTCAACTTTTTCAGTTGGACAAACTTATTTTATAAGTCCAGTTTTATTTGTCCGAACACAATAAATGAATTTGTTCTAACTGCATGTAGTTGTGTTGATTATCTACACAGATAGGGATCCACTGCAGGAAAAGTTAGTCTTTCTTTATGTCATTGATAAAAAAAGAGGCTCACAGAGTCTTTCAGTCGAAGCTGAGCAGCTGGAGAGACCATCAGTTGTTCTTGATTTCACGTTTCACAGATATCTGCTTTATCTTGATTAGCCTTGAAATGCAGGAATTTTTATCTGCTCTTGTTTATTGTAAATTTGACTTGGCTCTGTTCCATGTTGTGTTAACTCCCCAACCAAACATTTTCTTCCCTTTTTTTTCATGACCTTTTTGAATTTCACACAATAATTGAGTAATAATTTTTCCTCTTTAAAGTTTTGAAGATAGTGGCAGGACATGTGTCTTGATTTCTGAAGATGATTTATGTTTTCTTGTAGCTCTATGAACTACAAATCTCTTGCCACACACACATACAAATTGTATGTTTCTGGTTGACATACTCATAACTGTCCATAGAAAGACAAAACACACTAAATGTAAAGTTATAAAGTTATGTACAGAAGTCACAGTGAGAGTAAAATGGTAAAACTGGCTTCAATTAAAATAATAGTAGAGTAATCAGTGTCCAGTCTGTACTTTATGATAGATGATGAAAGACTGACTTTAAAAACATGCATCTCACAAACAAAGAACAGCTATATGTCGACTACACTTGTGTGGCCCTGTGTGTGTGTGTGTGTGTGTGTGTGTAATTACACTATTACTGCACTTTAGCTAACGCTGTGATTAAGTGGTGATTAACTGCTATATTTGTAACAACATTGTTCAGAGTTTTACAATAGAAGCCAACACAACCCAGTGATAGTATCCATGGGCGGGGCCATCATGGGAACCAGAGGGGCTTTTAGTGTTCTGGTCCTCAGGGACTCGGCTGGGACTTTGTTGTTGATAAATGCACTCCCACAGTTCTGAGGCCAAAACACACACACACACACACAAATAGACCCCCCCTCCTCTCCCCCCGACATACACTAAATTCCTACTTGTGCTCCAAATTCAAAATCCCATATACAGTACAACATCATTTTTGGTTTGTAAAGAACTTTGCATGAAGTCCATTTTCAGGAAACTTAAATATAGCTTATTTTGTTCTGTAACTGTGTGAAATGTTCAAACACCCCGAGGATCACACACCCAAAAACCGCACACATGAAAGAAGAAGTTCAGAGATTTGGATCAGAGCCAAAAATCACAGAAGAAATGGAGTACAGTTTCCTCCTTCTCTGTCATCGCTCCGTCATCGGCGCTCTCAGTCACACCGGGAATATTTAAGCTTCATTTCCTTCATTTCACTTTTTGCCAACTCCTTCCCTCTTTGACTGCATGTGTACGACAAACTGTACAAAATAATACAAGATTTTATAATATCAGACTCTTTACGCTTAGGAACTAGTAGTGTTTCCAACTTTTTCACCTTGCAGCTCTTCATGCTCTTCAAACTTTATTATTGTGTTTTGACACATGTTCACTTTCAGAAGGAAATAATCCAATTTATCAGCCATAAATGTGTAGGAAGTTTCACAAATCATTTTTATTTCACCACAAATTGATCTGCAACTGCAAAGACAATGAATCGTGCAAATGAAATGAAAATGAAAACGTCCAAAGTTAAACAAACATGTATTTGAACCCATTGGCTGCCACCTGAGTTTGTTAGCAATCAGCTAATTCCTATTGTCGGCTACAGTTATCACTACCATTAGTTAGGAATACTCTACTTTCCTATTGTTTTATCTGACAATGTCAAACAATGTTGTAACCTAGGAAGTGGTTACATGCTAACCTTAGCCGATACTCAATCTGTATTTACAGATTCTCCATAAAAATGTTGAATCTGTACACTGTGATTGGGATTTTTCTAATACTTTTGTAGTGTGGGATATTTTGACCAAATGCGTTCCCTAATGAATTTGGTGTATTTGTGGATAACAGTCCATGTGTACAGACAAAAACAGATGGGACTTTCTCCTCGCTAATGACATACCAGCTCCTTTTATAGACTGAAAATCTATTGACTATGCCCCCTTACACCATAGAAAACTGTCCTGTTACAAAGTCCTGTTACCTTTTTGTGTCCTTTAGCATCCCAAAGACATATTTGGATCAAGTGGCACATTTTTTTTGTCATGCATGACATACTGTGGAGGTATGAAGGGGTAAAGGAGGTGAGTGAAGTTGAGTGTTAAGATCCACCCTCCAGGCGAGAGTGACTGTTAAAGAGACTCTGTGACAGTGAGAGAAAGTATCTTTGGTATCCATCATTCAGGCTGAATCAGAGGAATGCAGGCCACTCTACCCCCAGGCATCAGGACTTATATATAGGCCGAACACCTCAGATCACCAGTATTGCCCTCCGTATGCCCCCCCCCCCCTCCTCTGCATGCAACATACACTTCTAGCGTATTAATCACACACTTAAGCACTGTCAGACTGTTTTCTCACGAGCCAGGCGGTAACGGTGTGCACTCAAAGTCTTCATATCTTCATTTTTGCAAGTCTCCACGAGTCTGTCTTTTTGTTGAGATGGAAAAGGGATAATGATGGATTGCAAATTAAAAAGGGTAGGTCTTTAAACAGAGACAACCACTTGAGGGTAAAGATGTTTACCCTTCCCTGCCCTCCATTCTTTCTTTCTTTCTGTCTCCAGCTTGGTGTTTTGTCCTCGTACAGCTGCTGCTGGCATTGTCGTGTCAGAGGATTTCTCCGAGCATGCAAGGATCGGTGGATAGTCTGTGGAGTTTTCTCTCCTCAAAATGTCAATGTCTCTCCCCTCCTTTCTGTCTCGCTAAGCATGATGGACTTCCTCAATTTCCCTCTTTTAAGGCAGAATATCTCCTCTGCTAAAACCCAGAGTCTTAATCCCAAACAGTGCAGTGTGTGATACCAAAAAAAAAAAAAAAAAAGACAGTTGAGTGGATGGGAAGCTCATAAAGACACGGATGAATGACTGATGCGTCTGAAATGAGCTAGTTTTTCCCCCCAAAGGAAGATACAATCTCTGGACTTAACTTGACACAAAGGCTGTAAGGCTTTTTGAACAGATCATTATAACGAGGAGCTCCTCTCTTGACTGTATAATGAGGCTTTTCGGGAAGCTGCTCTTTTAGTTTAGCAGACTGAGGGGTGGAGACGGGGAGAGGATCGAAGCCAGTTTCCCAGAGGTTTACTGACTCCAGGACTTCAAAGGCAAAAAAAAAAAAACACAGTCGCACTGTCAATGATGCCGGAGAAGCCAAATCCTGAGGGATGAGTGTGCGCGTGTGTGTTTGTGTGTGAGCATTTCCGTTGGTGGGGAATTACACCTTAACAGTTTGGATTTTAAAGAGTCCCCTCTGGATATTTGGGTTAAAATTGTAGAATTTCACAAGACAACAAAGAGAGCACTATCTTTCATTATTAAATGTTCTTAGAACATCTTGTTCGAACAGCAGCTCATTTTGCTTATTAGAACAAGTTTGAAACTGTTCATTACACGAAAGAAGGCTTCAAGAAATGCCTTAATTTGCACAATCAGGGGCATGACTAAGTTGACTGACAGGTGGACATCTGACAGCTGTTTTCCAGGAGGCATACAACCAGCCTCAGCTCCAGCTTTCTGCCTGCTTCTAGATTTATCCAAAGTAAAGTGAGGACGGCAATTAAAACATGGCAACCACCATTGTTCAGCTACATAATGCCTCTTCAGAAACCAGTGTGTAAAGTCAGTTTGACTTCATCCATGTTTAACTGAGACAACATCCATGTTTTATTAATGTAATGGTAACAATCTTTGTTGTGGAGACGTTAAAGTACGTCACAAGAAGCCTCGCCTTATTTCAATTGGTCATTGAATATTGTCTTTCTTTGCTATTCACTTCCTAACTAGCAGTTATTATCCACATGAAACTTTAGCTCAGATGCCAAAAAAGTTGTGAATGCAATGCTGAATGGTACGTCTTTAGCTTTAGCTAGTGCTGAACTGTAGCAGAGGTACAAAAAAATCATAAATCATAAATGCATTGCAGTATATTAATATTTACCCAAGCGTAAACATTCACAATTCAAACTTAATGACAATACTTCAGTTTTGGATTTGAAATAATCTTAAAAGCTTTTTAGATGCTTACTATCAGGTACATAAAAACTTTCATTAAAGTACAAAATTAAATTGCATATGGGCTGAGAGGGGCTTTAATGCAAAATTAAAGGATATGGTTACATTTCTTTTAAAGTTAATTTAACCAGTAAACAACCTCATTGACATTAAGAATCTCTTTTGCAAGAGTGTCCTGGCCAAGAGAGGCGCCACATGAATCTGTAACTATTTATAGTTTAACTAGATTCAACTGTAAAGATAAGCACAGAGAATGATTATTTGCTATGTTCAGGAATCAACATGGCTAATAAGGGATGTTTCATCAGTTAAAGAAGGTGAAGAATTGTTGTTTGGATTGAAAAGATGGCAACAGCGCAAAAGTCACGCAAAGTAGAAAACTTATCTTTAGAAACTGAACTCTGCAGCTGATGCCTCTTTTCATACATATCCATGTGATTTACAGTTAATTCATCCCTGAATCTCTGCCCACTCTTTCTCTGCAAAAACCAGATGAACCTGTGTGGGTGCTGAGGGAGTTGAGACCAAACTGAGCAAGTGTGGGTGTTCATGTGTGTCCATCTGCCTACTGAATGTGTCTCAAAACTTCATACTGTGTGTGAGTTTGGGTCTGTGTGTGTGTGTAACAGCAAACAGATGTGAGACATGGACAAGGAAGACTTGGCAGGATCCCAACACGATGACTGTGTGTCTGCCGTCCATGTCTGCCAGCAGCTCAGTAACGACGACTGGAAAAATTTGGAATCAGGCCGCTCAGTGCCTGCTCATGTTATATGGAAACACGCACACTCACTTTACATTTATAGTATTTACTGGAAGGTAATGGGAAGAAAAAAGACACCCACACACCTACTTGACATATAGAATTAACTGCCTTCTCAACTTTTATGGGAATACACACACACACACACACACACACACACACACACACACACACACATACAGAGATACGAGCCAATGACACATCACAGCAGTACTCGGAATGCCGTCATAGCAAATGCGTGAGGGATTTAAGACCGAGGAAAAGTCAGCTTGGATTTTGTTGGAGAGTTGTGTGCTTCATCTTATGGTGTGTGTTTGTGTGTGTGTGTGTGTGTGTGTGTGTGTGTATATGTGCTGCTCTAGATAGGGCAGCTTCAGTGCTGTTGGCCTTCCTCTGACCCACCGTATACTGCCAAACACAGCAACACATCTCTTTCTTCATATTGTCTTGGAGTAGTGAGGATGATATCCAGTCCACCATCTTTTCAGGTTCATCCTGCGGATCCTCTATAATACTCTTTGATTAGCTTTAGAATGCATCAAAGTAAAAATTATAGTATGCATTAGTGAGAATAATTAGAAATATTAGGTCATTTTGACAGATCACTTAACAATTCACTGTATTCAATTCACCAGATTTTGCAGTTTCTCTTCCTTGAATGATTTAAAAAAAATGCAGTAGTGACTCGCATGATCTCTTCACAGACTTTGATGCATAAAAAAGGTGGAATTCGTGTAAAGAGCCCAGTCAGAAACAAGTGGCAACCTCTGGTGTTGAAAACTGAAGCTAACGTGGAAGTGCAAAAAAAAAAAACTGCAGTTCCTCCAGTGTCCACTTGAGGCTGACTTCAAAAGCCTCAGAATAACAATACACACCCATTTGAATGTGTTCACAGCTTGGTACAAAGCAACAAAATTGGTCTCGATAGCTTGTTTTTTTTTTTATTATTGGCAAACACTGTAAGAGTGTTTGAGGCTAAGAGTTTTTCATAATATAATCTGTCGCATCAATTCAAGCTCTTTGCCTGTTTACCTGAAATCCGATTTGAGACACTTTTTCCAACACGGCCGCCGCCACCAATGGCTTCAACCCAACGCTTCAAAACCAGTGGATGACATCACTGAGACTACGTCCATGTTTCATACAGTCAGCGGTCGCAACTGTGTCTTAAAGAACACCTTATATGTCACAAAGTGAAAAACAAAATCACTTACAATGGCAATCGAACTTTCACATTGTTAATGCGCCTCTGAGTTTAGAATATTGTGTTATGTCAGCTGTTCCCAAAAGTCACAAATTACCATCATGCTCAAATGCTAATTTTCTTGCCCACCACAGGGCTCCTTTTCAAATCCTGAATACAATTAAGAATCCTTTCTCTCCCATGTAGCGCTCTGGCACCGACACCTTCTCCAGCGTAAGTCATTTTAGCTCTGTTATCACACGTACATCACTCACACAGCATCCTTTGAGCAGGGCTTACTGCTTGAGACTTAAAACCAAAGCTGATGAGCCTTTGAAGTCTGCGACTCACTCCGTTTGACCTCTTAAGTCTCAACTATTTGTTCAGTTCATGGTTTTAGCGCATGTCCTTTTGGTTTGACCTTTTACGATTGGAAAAAAAAAAAAAACATCAACAGGCTGGTGTTTAACATTATTTGTGCAACATTGATTAACCTCTTTACACTGTAAAATGACCCAGTAACATAACATAACGTCTATAATTGACATCACAATTGGCCAATTAAAGCTAGTGTGTGTGTGTGTGTGTGTGTGTGTGTGTGTGTGTGTGTTTGACTTGCCAGGCTCTTGGTCAGTGTGTCAGTATGATAAATCGTGACAGTGTTAGTGTGACGGTCCAGGCTCGCAGCCAGTTTGAGCCTCAGTAACAGCAGAGCGCTCCCTCTCTGCCTTTGAACTTCAGCTAGGCTGCTATAATGAGGGAATGTTCTTCTCTGAGCCTAACCCAAGGGAGGTCGTGTGAACGAGTGTGTCTGTGTGCGAGTGCGTCTCCATGCGTTTGTGTGAGTGTGTGAGCTTGTGTGTGTTTGCAGCATGGTGAGTCATGCGCACTGCGGCCATTGTCTTTGACATGCTGGCCTGGAACCAGAGGTCTTGTTGTTTTCCTCAGCCTCCAGGTGACAGAAACAAACCAGGAAGTGTGTGTGCGTGTGCGTGTGCGTGTGTGTGCGCGCATGTTTTTGAAATGTAGCCCAAGGATAGCAGAAACCTTTCCTTATAGATGCAGTCTCACATGAGATCACCACATTCATTCTACTGTGTCAGCTCTGGCTTACAATGCTAGGCGGCATGTCAAGAAATGTTGTGTGTGTATTTGTGGATCGGTGTGTGTCTTTATATGTGTGTCTTTATGTGTGTGTGTGTGTGTGTGTGTGTGTGTGTGTGTGTGTGTGTGTGTGTGTGTGTGATGACAACACAGACAGGTACCTTCCCTCTGCAGGTCTCTGTTAAGTCCTGGGTTTGACATTATTGGAGTCTAATAGGCCATGCTCTCGTCAGCTCATGTAGTAAATCTTTGTCATTGTGCAGCTTTATTGCAAACAGATGTGCACACGTACCAGAAACCAACAAACACACACACGCGCACACACACACACACACACACACACACACACACACACACACACACACAATTGTTACACTGTTTTTTTTTAGCTCGCAGCTATATGGGTAAGCCCAGGAAAACCATTTTCTTCTTCCTTTCTTGTTCTTACCTTGAATATTTCTTTAACCAAGCTTAGATTTTTTTTAACTTGCCTGATCGAACGAGCACTTTTCATTTTGCTGGATTCAATTATTTTCAGTTCTTTTTATGGTGGCACTCACAAAACATTTGTATGTTATTCTTCTTTCCCTCTAGTTTTCTAACCCCTTTATTCTTCCTCTCTCTCTCTCAACCACTTGTTGCTTTGTCGTTTTAACCACGATGCAACAGGTGCACAAACAGTGCCTAGCTTCTCTTTTTTTTTCTCTTCATCTTTCATCTCTGCCTTCACAAGGTCAACACTTTTTTTCTTCATTCTTATTTTTTTATAATAATGTCTAATTACAGATTTTTTCCTCAACTGTTTATAGGTTCTTTTTTAAATGACACATATATTTTTATCCCTGCACGGGTAATGTACATTTCTTTCTGTAAGTCTATTTTTAATTGCACAGTTTAAGTTTTGATTCATCTAGGGGTATTCTTTAAAAAAAAAATTTGGGTTAATATATATGTTGGGGGGGGCGTCGGTTTTGTGGTTTAATTTGTAACAAATGTTTCATGTCATGTACGTCTTTGTAACCTGCTGGATGCTTTGAATTTCCCTCGGGATCAATAAAGTATCTATCTATCTATCTATCTTCACAGGCAATCTATGAATTTAACTTTATATAATGTATCAATTTCAAAGGAGCTTTTTGAGTTTACACTTGGCCATTGGGAGACATGCCACTCACACTCATAGGCCCTAAATGCACACATGCACAAACAGGACATTTGGACGTGCTTTAATGGAGAGATGGGGCGGCGGCATTGGGCCGCTGTGGCTCAGTTTGTTATTTTGTATTTTGAGGCATTTTGACGTTCAATTTTGAAATGTGGGGGAAAAAAATCATCCTGAATAACAAAGATGTAATGTCAGATACGTTCATGACAGCAATTGTGAACAGTAGTTTAGTTGATTCACAACAGTTTTTCTTGGCAGTCAGCTTCCGTTAATAAATATCAGCAAACAATCTCTGCATGAGCATTAGTTGTTGTTAGTCAGGGTTAAATAAACTCATAAAAACATCATTATACACCACTTCAGCTGGACACAACAGCTGGTACCATTAGCTGCTGTCTAGATGATATTCTACAACAAACCATATTAGAAAAAAAGCTAATTTCAGCTCATTCCAAGCTTTTGTTGTAAATGTTCTGTTATGTTTGTATGGCTCCGTACATGTGTATTCATGCTTTGCAAGAGGTCTGCTTCATATTAGGGCAGTCTAGACCTAAACCCTCGGCTTAAAGCGGCACCGCAGCCACATGCTCGGCTCGCATAAACCCACATCCCAGCCTGTGTGCGCTTGGCGTACACACTGAGGGTTTTTCTGTGTGTCAGTGAATGAAAACCTTGCGAGTGTGCATTGAAATCTCAAAACGGATGAAATAAAGTGTCAAGGAAATCACCAGCAAAGCACGAGCACACAAAAGGAGTAGGAGAAACGGAAAGATACTGTCAGTATTTATCTTTCAGGATCCTGAGGGGAGTGTGATTCACGGAGTGGATAAAACTAAAGAGGTATTGATTAAGAGATGAGGGAAGAGGGGAGGCCGGGGAAGAAAACAATAGACTACATTTTAGTGCGCATGCAGAGTGAAGGAAGGCGAAAGAAACATTCTTGACTGATCATGTGTACCAGAAGGTGCAAACGTGTCGCTGTCTCTGAGGATCAGGTTGTGTGTGACGCACTCAGAGCCAGCGACAAACATGTGCACATGTGAGATGAAAAAGGGGAGTCGGACATATGACCATGAGCAGTGGGGGGGTCACAAACACAAATCTAAGAATAGAATCCAAACACTGGGGAAGAAAATAACCCAGTAACAGAGGGTGTGGAGTGTGTATGTTTAAGAGGCAGATTTGTCTGTTTTTAAGAGTCCTTGTGCAAATACATGTCTTTGTAGGGTTAACTAGACTCATAAATGACTCATTTAGGTACTTGTTTTAGGAGTAGCTTTGATCCTTAGTTGTAATGAATCTCACAACATGTTTACCAGCACTTAAATGCTCTTGACTATTTGTTCCCCTTTAATTTTCCTGCAATTGGGGGTTATGAGCAGCCACAAGTTTTAATAGAAAGGGGGGAGGGGGGTTGAGGAAGAGGTGAGGGGAGTCCGGTTTTATGGGGTTGTTTGTATGTTGGGTTGTAAATACCCCTTAAACAGGATTAAAGTGACAGCTGCTCCCCAGAGACTGCTATAGCTGCTTTTTGAAAACGTTGGGAGAGACTGAATTATTTTACTTCTTGGAAGTCTGGCAGCACTACTTTGCACCATGATACATTGATTTCAGTACTATGATTACTGTCTGTATGGTTTTTCTGAGAAGATTTAAAGCCCAAAAAATGCCTCACAAGCCAGTTAATGAATAATAAGTACCAGACACTGAGTCAGGGTCCCAAGGAATATGAAATCCAATAAGAGTAGTGATATATTAGATCACTGGGGGCAATAAATACTATATTTGCCATATCAACATACCTCATGAAAATCCTGATTACAGCCACGGCTGGTCTTGTCCTGTGGTCAATAAAAAAAAATCGGTGGTTATGACGAAACAGTCTCTGAGCTGTACTGGGATTTATTTTCAGCTCTACATGGTCAAATGTCAAACTTTATCTCGTTCTAACTCGTCCAATGGGAGGACTGGTGGCTCCTCTTTGCATTTTAAAAACTGGATAGCTTCGTATACATTGGTGTAGCATTTGGAAACCCAACCGCATTTGGTGATACGCTAAAGAGGGACTTTCAGAGGTTAGGTCAGCACACTTTAAAGGAGTAAAAATGGCAAATAATCATTTGTACTGTACTGTTGAAATGTGATTATGTTGTGCAGAGATGCGTTTAGTTTGCATCGTACTGCTTTGATCTTAAGTTCTGTGTTTGTCTTTTAGCATTTTCTGAGCATTGCTACAGGACATCTTCCTGAATTGACGAGTAATAAGTGGTTTCTCTTGGCTACAAATTGATGTGATTGGTCGTGATGTTGAGGCCGCTGAGGGGATGACGAACATACGAGCCGGGCTGCACCACAAAGTCCTGATTTAGATGTGGGCTTTTTTTTTTGCTTGTAGATTTGTGTGTGTGTGTGTGTGTGTGTGTGTGTGGGGTGTGTACTCGTGGGCATGGCGGCGAGATGAGGAGGGGTGAGTCAGTGGAGGTTTGGGACACGATGACTCTCCTCACCTTCTCCATGACGATGGGCCATGGCGACAGGGGTTTGCGGTTAGAAACCCTAATCTGCTCCTCATATGACCCTCTGATGGACAGGGACAGCAGTCAACTCGCACACACACACACACTCGCACAAAAAGACACACACACACACACACACACCGACAGCTCTCAGAGTGGTTAGTCTAGCTTTGCTCCAGTCTAAACATGCTCTTATATGGATTTCTGTTAAAAACTGGAAATCTTTGCACTTTGGTTCATTATAAACATAACAGCAGTATTTCTTGCTGCAGACGCGTAACAGCTCAGTGTGCGCAAACATGTCTGAAAGTTAATACGTTAGGAAAGCGAACATTTCACACATGTCTTCCTGTGACACTGTATACATTGAGCGTCAGTGAGGAGACGTCTTTAAGGTGCTACTTATGGGCGTCCAGAATACATTTACAGGAAGGTGTTTCATTGGTGAGCTCTCTGGGCGTCAGAGTGAAACAGCAGAGAAAGATACAGCACCTTACCATTTCTGATCAATTCATAGAGATGGAAAGCAACACTCTGGAAGATCTCTGTCGTTAGCTTTGGTGGCACCCCAACAGGTAATTTGTTTAAGATGTTTCATCCTCTGTAGTCTTTTTGTTTTAGTAAACAAAGAGTAAAAAAAAAGACACTTCACACTTTGGTATTCGATAAATTCATCATTTCTACGATGCATCAGGATGCGGATGTGGACGATTCTGCACGGATGCAGCGACAGCTAGACCTTTTTATGATTTATTTATGTTGGCTACAATGTAAAGACACTCATGTTGACATTGATTTCTAGAGCACTTCCAAGATAATGTAAAAAAGGGAGGTCATATTTATCTGACTGCTTGACTTCATTGATGAAAAAGTAGCCATGTGCAGTAATATAGAAAGATGAGGATGCATCGTGATGCTCTGTGATATCCAACCGAATTGAATCTGTGACAGGCTGATCTTAATTGAATTGAATCGTGAGACCAGTGAAGATGCACAGCTCGACTTGACTCAGAAGTGTGGTGACAATTGACTCTTGCAGTATTACCATGAATATCTCCACTCACAGCTAGTGTAATGCAAATGTATTAACTTTCCTTTCAAGGCTATAGTCTGAAACCCACTCTAATAGCTCATTCAGTGATGCATAGCAGGTACTTATTTTAATTTACTCCTAGATGTTACGACTTCATCAATATGAATATATTTTGATATTTGCATCATTCCATTAAAGAAAATGCATTACAAACTAAACATTGATAAAGGGCAGTTTATTCAAATGCCTCCAGATTTGATCACATACAGTATAGATGTTATAATGTAACAAGAAGAAATCATCAGCATATCAAAAATGACCTTTATGTCCCGGTGCAGACGAGGAAATGGTTCAGTGGAATCATCAGTCAAATGCATCAACAACAGACAGTGAATGGAAATGATTAAGAATGATGAAGCAGCAGTATGTTATAATGATGCCTCGACTATCTTTTTCTCCTCTGTCATGTGTGTCACTCTTGGTCATCTGTCTGTGTGTGTGTGTGTCTGTGTGTGTGTGTGTGTGTGTGTGTGTGTGTGTGTGAATCTGGGTGTGTGGGGGTGTTTTTGTGTACAAACATGCTGTCATCGCTGTCATGTCACGACTGCCAGCTAAACACATATCACCTCCCCTCATTCAGACTGAACTGGTGGCAGAGCTGCTGATGCTCATCTTTTCATTTTGCTGCTGATGTTGCATACGACCACCTTGTCTCTGAGTGAGTGAGTGAGAGAGAGAGAGAGAGAGAGAGAGAGAGAGTGTATTACAATTCATTTTGTTGGATGTTAGTCTTTGAATGATGTCTGTTAGTGTAAAAGCTCTCTGGTATCGATATCGTGTCATATCCTTAATGAGATTTGCTGTAACTTAACAGTAATCCTTTTTTCACTAGGCTTGTTTGATTTTGTCAGAGAAAGTATTTGAGCAAAGTTTAGGCAGGCCAATTGAATTAATCGGGCTTTGGGAGCACTACGGTCTCTGACATGTTGAATAAAGGGTTGTGTGGCTTCAAAAATCTAATAAATTAGCTCATAATGTCCCTTGAATCCGTTTCTGTTGATGACCACAGATCTTAAAATGAATTAAACCTAGTGGGGGGGGGGGGGGGGGGGGGGGGGGTTTCGGTGAGGAAATATTGAGCTTAGAGAGCCAGTTGATTTGTCACTGAGCTGCTAAAATTCACTCATGAATTTTAATGAAGTTCCTAGTTTATCACTTATTTATGCACTGATTCGTGTTTTGGCTTATTGATTTTGAATCCAAACACAGAACCTTTCCCTGGTGCTGGAGACAGATTCCTTATGTGTGTGCGTGTGTGTGTGTGTGTGTGCGGTGAGAGTGTGTTTATGTGTGTGTGTTCAGTTTTGGTTTCTGGTTGGCATACAGTAAGCTTGGTTGCCTTTGGGGCTTGATTGTAGGTGGTAGCAGAAATAAACTGTCGACTGTTGGCTGAATCCAGGTCAGCTGTCTTTGCACGTTACATTAGATTTATTTGTGTGTCCTTTTTGTTTTCTGTGCCAGTTGTGTAGGCCTATATGTGTATGTGTGGGCAATGTGTGTGTCTGATGTCTGATCTGTGTGTCTCCATGTGTATTAGCAGAACGCAGCCAAAAGCATGACATCACCCAAAATGTGCTTTTTAAATTAGCAGCAATGCAGGGGCAGGGTCATAGCAAGCTTCTGGCTAGGCAGGGTGCACAGATGTGTGTCTGTTTGCGTGTGTATGAAGTGTGTATATCTTAATTTGTGTGTGTGCGCACATATATATGTGCGTATGTGTGCGTTCTGCAGGTTTTGATGTTTCAAAACGACGCCAACTTTCATCATCGTCTCATGTGGCCCACAGTGTTACGTATTTGCAGCATCTTTTTTTTATGCCCTCTGCAGTCGAATAGCAGCATGTGTGTGTGTGTGTGTGCGTGCGCGTGAGTGTTATCAAGGCTGTCTGTTATAAGGCCTTATAAGGCCAAGCAGTTTTTAACCAGGAAACATTTAAGGATAAGAAAAGACGTGACTCACTGATTTCCCTCATCCGCTAAGAAGCACAAAAAAACATCCTCTTCTCTGCCCTCCACAACTTCCCTAAGGGGATATATATATATATACAACGTGTGTTTGTGCGTGTGTGTCCATGTGTCCTGTAGTCCTCAGGGTTACTGGCTTGTTCCTAATGAGGTGCCGAGCAATTCACACAGCCCCGTCTTCCCGAGAGATGTGAAGAGCGCTGGGGGAACAGCTGGTGTAGCGCTGGGTGTTGTAACACTGGGAAGGAGCACTTCTCAGCCTCTAAAGTAGGAGTGTGCAGCCAGCTACAGAGAAGAGGAGGAAAGAATTAAGTTAAGGAGGAAGGGAGGAGTGAATACGATGAGGAAGGGAAGAAGCGAGAGGGGGGGGGGGTCTTGTTTTTGGATTTCAAAAAGGCCACAAGACTTAACACCTCAAACACCTAATGACATTTTAAACAGTTTTCTAAAAGACAGAAGAAAGTCAATAGATAGTTAAGAATCCATACTTTAGTTTTGTGATTATTTGCTACATAACCCATTAACCCAGAATGAGACAAACTGAAGGGTGAACGCTCTCTGTGCATGCTAAATGTTATGCTAGCCTAACTTAGCGCATGTAGAGAATTGTTACAGAAAGCAGAAACTTTGATATTTCATACAAAAGGAGAAGGTTAATAGTAAGGATGTAGACTTGTATTAGTAAGCAGTGTAAGCTCATAATGTATTATTATGAATTGACTTGAATAGAAGTAAACATCAATTGAATCACTATAAAACATGAAGAAGCTAGTCAGCTAATAGCACTACTTCAGCCACTTTGTGTTTCTTGAATCAATGTTGGGCCGCAAAATTATTATTATTTTTAAATGTCGACCTATATTACACATTTTTTAAAATGATAAATAATTTATTAATTGTCTGAAAAGCGTGGAAAAAAAAATCCTCTTTAACGTTTCCTAAAAAACAAAGAAAATATGGCAGATAGCTTGTTTTTATTGGAAGTACAGTCAACTACAAGGTATTCAGTAAACTATATGACAAAGGAAAGAAACACATCCTGTCATTTTACAAACTAGCATCATCACATTTTCAAACATGTGTAATGCCGTGTTTGTTCAGTGTTCATTCAGGCTATAGAAGAAGCAAAAGAAAGCCAACTCTCTAGTGCTGCATTTACCTGTAAATGTACAAACCTATTTTACTTGGTTGCCTGGTAGCAGAAAAAGAAAAGAAAACAGATTTATTATCTTCAGTCATAACATAATGATGAATACCAACAATGCAAATATACAACTAATACTCTCTTTGTCCCCTGTTTCCTTACTCTGTTTACATTAGAAATGCTTCCTCAGAGACTTTTATAAATCTGTCCCTATAGGCCTGAACCCGCCTGCATGCTGACTGCTTTTCTGACCTATAAAGAACTTTTATCACTGCAGGGCGTGCTCTATAGAGCCTGCAGACGTGGTTTCATCACCAACAGCTGTGTGTGTGTATGTGTGTGTGTGTGTGTGTGTGTGTGTTGTCGCCTGTGTATGTGTGTGTCTCCAGAGCACTGTGATTTGCGATCTCGACAGTCTGGGTCTCATCTAGACAATAAGTTTGGCAGACAAAATGAGAGAACCCCCCTAAGTCCCACACATACACATGCACACGAGCACCAATGTTTATTTAGGTGTCTTTTGGGGACATTACATAAACTGACATTTATTTTCAGGAGACGTACGCCTACACAGCCCTAAACCACAGCTTGTGTCTCACACTCTACAACTGAGCAGAAAATCTACTTTGTCAAGATTTGGCAACAAGATCTCTCCTCATTGAAAACATTTGGAAAAAGAGGCGCTTGTGCCCAGAAAAAAAAAAAAACACTAGGTGGACACAGGACCTAAGTCAGACCTACATGCATACAGATACATTCCTTTTCATATTGATATTACAGACAATGTGCTCTTCTCAGTCTTTAATCTGACACTGATCTCTTTTATGTTTTTTTAATTACTTCTGTGAGCCTGAACTTGAATATGTGGCAGATTTGTGTGAGTGTGATTTTGGTACCATGATTGTGTGACGAAATAACCTTTTGCCTGAAAGTCATAACACATGAACCTGTCATGACGTCTCTTTTATCGTCACTGTTTTCGTCCTGCGTTTTCACTTTTCTGTCTTACTTTTTAGTTTGCGTATTTTCACTGTGGACTATGTAAAGCATATTAACTGTTTTAACAATATTTTAAACAGATTGTACTCTTTAACTGTTTTATCAGTAAGCTAAGCAGAGACAGCAGAACCTTTCTGAATTAAACCTGTGACCTCTGCTTTTTTTTTTAAGGGAAATTCCTCATCCATGGCTTCAAGAGAGTAGCTTAGCTGTGCTTTAATCCTTTAATGTGTCAGATATCCCGTCTGATTCTTCTCCTGCCTGTGCTCTGGCTCGTATACAGACGTCTGGTTTGCAGAGCAGCTCCCTGCTCGTCTCTGTGTGGGACCTGGCAGGTTTGGTGCTTTTTTTTTGTTTTTTTTTCCTTTTGTATTCCAGGACGTAAAACTCCAGCTCTGTTCCTCAAGACAGACGGATGGCCTTGAGCATCTGGAAACACCAAATATGTTTACACGTCTTTTAAAAGTCCAGTTTTAGTCGGACTAACATATATCGAGTGTTTTAACATCACACACGAAATGACTGAGTAGCTATAGGTTGCAGCTTTTGCACCTGGGAGACAATTGCTTCTCGTCTTTCCATTGTAGATGATCTGATTGCAAGCGAGGCCGTCTTTCTATCTTTATTTCTGTGTCTGACTTTTCCCCTGCAGCAGTAGCTGACGTAGGAAATAAAAAGTACGAACGTGTGTCCAAAGTCTGACGACATCAGAGCTGTCCTCCAGAGTAGCTTTTAATCTGTCTGTCTGCACCTCTGTGTGTCTGCCAGAAAAGCACAGGAAGACGATGATTGATGCACAGCTGAGGAACGAACTCTGAGAGGATAAATTTCGACTGATTTCCAAGGGAATAAGACTCTCATTTGTGTGTCTTCGTTTAGTGTGTTGTTGAGTGTTGGGTGTGTTAGAAGTCAGAGTAAATAATTAATGTGCGGGTTACAGTCGGAGGCAGAGAAGTGGGTCAGAACTGCAGTTAGTTCGTTGGACATTTGTAAAGCTGGGAGAGGGGGGAAAGATAGATGGAGGGATTTACATGACGGAAATAATTCAAATGTGTCTTTTTCTACTAAAAACAAATGCTTTAGATTAGTCTGACAAAATCTGCTTCTTGCTTTGCACACTTTTGTTATTGATTGTATGTTTTTTAAAGAAAAGTTTCTTCGAGAAAAGTAATCTCTCTTTTGTAGATTTTTTCAGCCCTCTTTGCAGCGTACACCTTCTAATTAGTATGTGCATGGCATAGCACAGCTCTCTGTTCTCTCTGTGATCAGAGTAGCAAGTTGAAGTTGTGTGTCAAGATGTGTGTGTGTGATGGATTTATTATCGGTTTAGTTTGCACTGATGTAGTAAGAATATAATCTTACTGCTTTGATCTTAGGTTCTGTGTTTGTCTTCTATATTTTCTGACCATAAATACAGCCGATATTCCTGAATTGACGAGTAATAAGTGGTTTCTTTTAGCTACAAATTGATGTGATTGATCGTCATGTTGAGGCCACTGAGGGGATGACGAACATACGAGGCAGACTGCACCACAAAGTTCTGATTTAGATGTGGTTTTGCGTGTGTGTGTGTGTGTGTGTGTGTGTGTGTGTGTGTGTGTGTGTGTGTGTGTGTGTGTGTGTGTGTGTGTGTGTGTGTGTGTGTGTGTGTGTGTGTGTGTGTGTGTGTGTGTGTGTGTGTGTGTGTGTGTGTGTGTGTGTGTGTGTGTGTGTGTGTGTGTACTTACAGGGCTAGTATAGGCCTGTCCTCTCTCCCTGGAGGCATGTTTGGGGTTCCTATTTGGGCCCTTCACCTTCACAAAAAACCCACTTCCCCTTAGAGGCCTCCCCTGGCCCCTTGCTTTGCACGTGTTGACACACACACACACACACACACACACACACACACACACACACATACATACAAATGCACTGTAAAACAACACACGCATTAAGTGTGGGCAAAGATGCACAAAGTACACACCTTCTCTCCGTGCACATTGGCTGAAGTACACACAAACATGCTCAAACATACTTTTGGTGGCTGGATCGGAGAGTGTGACAGAAGTGGCCTCCGGTGATTGAGTGCTTCCTGGTGGAGGTCAGGTCGAAGGGAAGACTTTTTTAGATGGAGGAGATAGAAGGGAGGGAGGGAAGGAAGGACTGGAGTAGAGCGAGAGGATGGGGAAGGAGAGAGGGTGTAATAGTTGTTGTAAATAACTCAGGGAAAAATTCAGGGAACGCAATCAACCAGTCTGCTTCCTCTACTCTGTTATTTTCCTTGATTTTAAATCATATCGCACAGAAAGAGAGCAAGACAACCTCTGAAAGACACAAGAATTCCAATTCCAATGCCAATTGTATTATGGTGCATTAAACTAATAATGAGTTAAGAAGTAACCTTCACTTTCCACACTTGGTCAGGATGAAGAATTCATCTGATTTATTTGTAATTTGTTGTTCACCGTTGCAGTAAACCATAGGTCCATATTGGGTAATGACAGGATATCTCATGATACAAGATGAGATATGTAGCCCACATAATGCTTATATGATGATACAGCGATTATTTGATATATTGCAGGACAATCTTAAAGAAATTGTGTGACATCTGATCAACTAAAGATTAAAAAATGCACATTAGAAGGTCAGGTGCATTTCCTCCTCTGAAAATAAACCAGTTGTTTTAATGTTGTTTCGGTGTGTCACTTCCCGTCCCGCTCGATCTTTTCTGTGGTAAATTGATGTGCATGATATTGATTGTTTTCTGCTTTTCCCCCTCAGATTTTTTAAGCATGTCTATTTTTTTCACATTCAAACACATTCCTGATCTCATCTTTAAGCCTCTGTCTGTTGACGTAAGATTAAAAGCTGATGCCTTCCTGCATTCTAATTTAACTGGCCTATAAAACATTTTCACAAAAATATGGACACCCATGGACTGCAGCTAAATCATGGCACAGCCTTTAAAGGCACCAAAGAATGTTTATAGGTGTGCAGTAGTATTTCTGTAATGTGTCAGTGAGGCCTATGCAGGTGTTCATGAGTGTGCATGTGTGTGGAGGTCTGTGATAAACACTAGTGGAGTGTGTTTACCCGCTTGGTATCACTTTGTGAAGCTGTCGTTTACCAAGACATACACACAGATGTAAAGTGTGTGTACAGCAAGGACAAAAGAGTGAGCGCTGACGAGTGTGTGCACATGTGTGTGTGCAATTACTGTCCTATAATAGCATATCTCTCGCCGTCTGTCCAGATTTCAAGTGCAGCTTGCCAGGAAGTGTAATTTCCTGCTCAGAGCCTGATTCAGCAGCATCCAGCTGTTGTGTTTGAGAGAGAAAGGAGGGAGAAAGGGAGACAGTAAGATGAGGCACCCTCCTGTTTTTTCCATACAGCTCCTTAATAGTTGTTTTTCCAGGTGTCAAATACCCCCCACCCCCACTCTGCCAGTCGTATTCCCCCACCCACAAACCCACCAATCAGTCCTCCTCCTCTCCTGAGTTGTTCTGGCCTCACACTTTCAAGTTGAAAACTCCAGCTCCATAAAATCCCCAAAGAGCAGACAACGTATCATGTGTCCGCACTCTCCAACTAAAGTTGTAATAACCTTTTAATGTTGTTTTTCCATCCTGTGGTTAGTCTGAAAAGTTTGTGTTTGAGTGTAGGTTTATCAGACAAAAAAAACCCTGAAGAAATAGGATAATTAATCTAATTTAATGAAGAACTTAGATTTTCCAGACGTTAACTTCCTGTCTGCTTTAATTTGCTTTTTTAAAAGTTCCAGCATAAATAAAACAGATTTTTGAAATTCAAATATTCTGCAATTAAGAATTTTAGCCTGCAGTGTGTTTGTATAATTTGTATTTCAGCTGGAGTTGTGACTCCATGTGAGTGGTTGTGATTATAGTTGTTCCTTATTACCTCAGAAAAATAGTTGATGTCTATGTATGAATGTATGAATACAGAGTATGGGCATATACATGTAGGAGGGCACAGCTCTAAGTAAAGCGTTGCCTTGACGGTGTTGGAGAGAAATCAGATGAAGAAAAAGAAACAAAACGGATACGTGTATGCATCTTAAAGTGAGTGACAGAAGGAAAGGAGATATAGAGAATGTGCTGACATGCTTCATCTCTTTAAAACAGCCTTTAAATGTCTTCACAGATCACTGTCGTTTTCAGATTTACTGCACAACGTGTTTACCTTCCAGTCAGACTCTTGGAGTTCCTGGTATGCGGCATGCTATACGGGTATCTACATATTGCTTGAGTTCTCTCGCCGCATCGAGCTCTGCCTAATGTAAACCCTCGAGCTGGGGAAGTTCATCAGCAAACTAAAAGCTTTCATTTTGAAAACACCAAGATAAAGAGGATGGAAATTGTCTAAATTAAAAAGGCTTTGAGCGGTGTTGCAGCTATATGTATTACGTACAGTAATGGACAGCTTACTAAATACAAGTTATATTGGATATAAAGGCTCATTGTGTGTTTTGTTTCAATGCCTTTGTTGGGTTTTCCAGTGCGTTACTTACTTTTACTTCTTGTATATGTGTTTAGACTAATGCTTGTGCACAGGCAGGGAGACAGGAGCGGAAACACAAAAGCAACAGGTGTTTTCCACTTTAACACCCACCTCTCTTTTACTTGCTTAGTCGTGATTTTCTCTGTGGGAGGGCTCTTTGAAGCTCGGCTGTGACGAAAGAGTGAGCCACATCTTTTTTTCTACTTTGCCTGTTCATGTACTTGCGTGTGTTTGAGGTTTATGTGGTTAAACCCGTGCATCAGCTGTTATCAAGGAAGAAAGGGAGAAAGTCTTAGTCATACGTTTGCGCACTTGCACTCACAATCTGATTGATCCGCATCTTGGCAAGTGTTTTAATGATTTACTCTCTTCCTGTTTTTTTTTTTTCCTTTTCCCTCTTTCTCAAATCTCCAACCTCCCTTCTCCTCTCTGCTGACTCGCAGGTGGTGTCCTCCTGTCAGAAACACACATCTACCCCTGACACATGGCTAACAGTGGGAGACGGAAGGGGCGAGAAAGAGTTGGGGAGTGACATATACGCTGAAGACGGCAGAAAGAGGCAGTCGGCCATCTGTGGTCGGTCCCCCGCTACTCTGCAGCTGTGTTGGAGTGAGTAAACCGTTCTGGGCTCCATCAGGACTCTGGAAACAACAGACTGAGATAGAGGGGTTTTCCGACAGCTATTGCTCAGGCGATGAGCCTACGCTGGGGCAATGCTAAGACCTCGTTGGCCATGGATTAGGCCCCCGGGGCTTCTTCTTTGGAAGGACGGGTGACACCCCAGCTGGATTTCTGCTGTAGCCAAGTTCCATGACTATCATTAGTGGCTAATGAACTGCTGCTAGAGAGGAAACACAGAAGGACCCTGTGGAGAGAGAAGGAACCTTACATCTGTTATTAAGCGGCCCAGAGATCACTAAAAAGGACTTCCTTTCCTCTGCATGAGAATAGAACTCTTTAAAGTTTAAAGCATTACGATAGGGTATCTGCCTTGGAAGTCATTTTTGCAGACTAACTGGTTTTTATTTTTTATTTTTTTACTTGATTATTGGAGGTATTGGATAATTGCCACCATGATACTGAATGAAATCTTTTCAACTTTTCAACTTCCTTTTTTTCACTTGACTGAAGGAGTTTCAACAAAACATTAACATCACAAAGGATTTTTTTGCTTGAGCTTGACTGTTTTTTTTATACATTTAGATTTTTTTTCTACCTTTCTATGCCCTGAAAGAAATAGATCACCATGGCAGCAGCATATCGTGTAGTGGTGAGCAGCGTGAGCTGCTACAACAGTGTGGTAGTAGACCGGCGCACTCACTCCCATGCAGTACATTACTGCTCTGGTCCATGTGGGGCGCTGTCCCAGGGTCTAGACTGTACTGTCGCACACCGCGGCACGTGCTCCGAGCTGCTTGTTGCACCTGACCCTCCATACACTGATCCAAACAGCATACAAATACACTCTCACAACATGATCACCCACCATGGTAAAATTAGTGTTACCATGGATACAAGCTATAATGGTGGTCTAGAGAGAGCAGGAAGCAGTGGCAATTTGTCTGTAGGGGAGGATAGCCCAACGTGGCGCGGTAAAAAGAATCCTTGTCTTGTAGGATCCACAGGAAACTTGAGCTCCTCTGGCAGTCTGAAGGACATTACGGAAGAGGCCATTAACCTTGCAAGTGGTAAAACCAAAGAGTTTTCCTTTGACAAGCTTCGCCTCTCCTCTTCAAGCCATGTCACCTTCCGGAAAGGTCGAAAGGTCCGTCCTGACTCTTTCAGCCGTCGCTCGACTGACCTGGAGATCATCTATGGCCACTTCAGCTCAAACATTGCTACAAATGGAATGACTAATGGCATGACAAATGGCACGGTAACTTCTAATGATGAGAACCTGCCACCATTTGTGCCAGGGAAAACAACAGAAGAGACAAAACTGAAAAGCAGTACAAGCACTTTGTCAGCCATCACCAAAATCGGGGGTGGGTCGACAAGCAGCATGACCAGTATTGGTTCTTTGGACCAAAGCCTGAACACTGTGGCCTCCTTGTACCGCAATGCCTTTGGTGAGGAGAATCTCATTGCTCGTCTGCTGGAGAAGACTCGTGCAGAGGCAGGCACTGGGGGAGCAGGCGGTGAGGACATTCGTGCCTGCCTTGACATCCTGCTTAAATGTTCTGAAGACCTAAAGAAATGCACCGACATCATAAAACAATGCATCAAACGCAAAGCTGGTGGAGGGCCAGAGGATGGCGGAGACAGTCCTGACAGTGTTTACCGAGCTGTGATGACCCGACTTAGCTCCTATTTGAAGAGACTACCTCTGGAGATAGAGGGAATTGGCAGTTTGGGTAGCACTGGGCAGGGAGGTCAGAGCTTGCCTGGGAGTGGGCACAGTGATCTGGCAGAGCTGATCAGTACCCTCCACTCCATCCAGCAAGGACCATACTCTCCAATGTTCGGCAATGAGCAACCTCCTCGCTATGAGGATGTGGTCCAGTCACCTCCAAGTCCAAAGACTGTTCCTCATTCTGCCTCTTTTACTCCCTCCTCATCATCTTTGAAATCAGACTCCATCCAAACCAAACCAGTCCTGAGTTCCCCGTCCAGAGCCAGTCCACTTACCAATGGACTACAACATTCACATTCTTCGTCTATTACACAACATACACTCTCTCCTCCATCCATTACATGCACTCCATCCAGCATCTCTCCAACACACACCCCATCGCCTCTGCGAACCTCCCCAACACCACCGTACTCACAGACTCCCCCGGCGTCCCCCATGGAAGCTCTTTACATTGAGGAGGAGGAAGCAGACGTTGACAAGTCAACAGAGCAGATCTTTCATCAGGCACACAATCCAACAAGAGGGACGAACACAAATGGGCAAACTTTGGGTCAACACATGAACCTGTCCCATCCACAAACACTCAATAACACTTTAAATACTTTGCCTGCCAGCACTGGCTATAGCTCCCCTTGGTCCTCCTCACAATCATTAACAATCTCAGCACCCAAAGGTGTCTCTCACAGGAATGATGACATTGACAAGCTGCTGATGGACTTGGAAAACCTGTCACAGAGTATGAGCCACCCCAGAAAATCTGAGCCTCCTCTTCCAGCTAAAACCAGGAAGAGGGAAGGAGGTCAGGGAATGACTTCAGGTGAGGCCTTCACTCATCCCAAAATGTCCCAGTTCCAAGTACAGAAGCAGGACAGTCACCTAACCATGAACGGCCCTAGCTCCAGGACTCCCCAGATCCTCGCTCCTACCCAGGGTGAGAGCAGTGACGCTGTGGTGGGTGAAGAGGAGGATGGGGCTCTGCTAATGAGGATCCTGGAGAGTATTGAGAGTTTCGCCCAGGAGCTGGTGGATTCTGGGGCGGGGAGCACAGGGAGTGCTGAGAGGAACAGTGGGAAGGAACGGGATATGATGAGGCTTTTGCAGGATACACTGGCCACAACTGACAGGCCTGACACCCCTCTGGAGAGTACAAGCACACTAGCTGCTCCTATGGCGCCTTCAATGCACACAAATACAGTCCCAGCTATACCACCAAAACAGTGTCAGGCAAACACACCTGCAGTTTCATTTGCATCGACACATGTAAGTGCAGCATCTAAAGATGTGTGTGATGTAACATTAGGACCTGTACTTAAAACTACATCTGATGTTACCCCTAAACTTTTGCCTGCACCCAAACCTGAGCCTACACCTGAGGCTGCAGATAGACTTACAGAAGCCTCTGCGGGTGGCCCTGATCCAGAATTCATACCTGCACCTGTAAGCTTGCATTCCTCCACGTATCCAACTCAACCCACACCCGTGGCTGCACCTGAAGCTCCAGCCCCCGTCGCCAACCATGTGGTGGTCGGCGCAAGAGACGCTGCCGCTGAAGATCCGGTTGCCGGGAGAGAAGTTGGTTCAACCCTCCTCATCCAACAGACGCCAGAGGTGATCAGAGTAAGTGAAAGTCACACAATTGAAAGTACCTATTTTACCTATTTTGATCAGGTTTGCAGTTTTTTCATTTTGTGATTTTAAAGGAGATTTGCATGGATTGATATTTTGATTAATGCGTGTAATCTTGCACAAAAAAATATATATATTTGATATGTATCACATAGCTTGACTTAACCATTATAAACCACATGAGTTGATGAATAATACATCATCTTTTGATTATCCTGTTACTATGGAGGTAATACATGGGTACTACTGCATGAGAATAGCTGACTGACAGCTAAACAGGAACCAAGAAACAGTGAGTGATTGTCAGCATGAGATTGAGAACGCACAGTTGGAAAGAAATGCTCTTTTGCTGTCATTACGTGCCAGATAAAACACCCAGGCGAGAATTTTATCGCTATGACACAACGGGGGTTGATGCCGCTGTAATTGATGGTCCGTGATAAACACTGCTCTGTAACTGTGATGAACACAATGATACAGTTACGCTTTCTGGAATTGAATAAAAAGATTAGTGCTCAGAATTTTGGAAAAGAACGGCTCATTGTGTGTTAGGAGCGGCTCTTTGTTGACTTTTCCTGGTTTTCTGACTTTTGTTTAGGGCTGTAATTGTGTGGATGTGTGTTTGTGCATGTGTGTGTGCCACATGTGTGTGTGTGTGTGATCAGGCATTCGTGTTTGTTGGCTTTTCTTTCAGCTCCAGGGAATATTTAGAGGTAATTTAGGGTTGTGCTCCAGAAAGAAGGCGAGGTTAAGGAGAGTTGTGTTCCTTTTTGTGTGTTTATGTATGTGTGTGTCTCTGTAATCTTCAGCTATAGACACAGACACACATGGGAGGGCTACTTCAGCCCGTCTCCAATGTGGGTGTTCAACAGCACTCTGTAGGTTTAGGTAATTATCTATGACAGACAAACACACATTTACACCCACACAGAGTATCAAATCAGTGCTGTTAGTTTTTCTCTCTTACTGTGCTCTCTCATCATCCTTCTGTCTCCTCACCAGCCTCCTGCTGCTGTTTTTGTGTGTCTGTTTATTTACTGAGCGGTGTAACCTTATGCCCTGCTGATATGTAGGGCACCTATTTATGAGGTTACCATGGTAGCTGCCACATTCAGGGCAGAACATCCAGAGCCCGAACAAATCATTACAAACAGAACTTATTCCTCCTCCGTCCTCTTTCTCCTCTATCCACTTTTTGTTTGTTTTGTTTTTGATATTCTGCCTCCACATTTTATGTGCTCTTCATGCCCTAATTGCATATCTCTCCACTTTTCCTTTCACTTCTGCATGTGTCCCATTTTGTTTTTCTCAGCGGTGTCCTTCTTTCACCTGAAGTCAAGGAGTCGGTCCATGTTGACCACCACTTTGCCGTCCAGCCATCTGATTGGCTGCTGTGTTATTTTGGGAGTGCTGAATAACAGTTGTTGCTGTGTGGCGGGCAGAGATACCCAATAGGAGGTGCTGATTGGAGCACAGCAGGAGCTGGGTTGGTAGGATGTGGTGGTGGTGGGGGGGGGGGCACAAGTTGGCACACGGAGTGTTAACGGTATCGTTACCCGCCAAGCCCCCCCGCCCCTGGCAGACATAGGTGTGAGGGAGAACTAAATCTGTCCACCCCTCTGTACTATGGCATCTCGCTAACAGACTCACTGTCGCCACAGTGTAAATGGACCTGTGTGTGTGTGTGTGTGTGTGTGTGTGTGCGTGTGTGTGCGTGTGTGTGTGCGTGCGTGCGTGTGTATATGACTATGTCCATGTTTGTTTGTTTGTGCAACCAGTCTTTCTAACATGTCCAAATGTTAAAGTGTGTGTGTGCGTTTACAGATGTGCTCATGCATGGTCATATGCTTACTGTTGTTTTCATTTGAATCTCGTTTGGATGATGGTATTTATGCCAGAGCTAACGTGCATGTGTGTGTCTGTTTGTTGGCCCAAGGGTAAGTTGACCCAGTGCTACTGTGGGTCACAGCTGAGTTTGGGAATAGCTCCCTGACACCCAATCCTGTCTCTGGCACCCTGGAAATTATGCTAATATTTCTCACTGCCAACCCCGCCTCCTGCCTCAGCTTCACATTAAACTGCCAATCAAACTATAAACAAGACAAGATCCCCCCCCCGCACACAAGCGAGAAAATGCCCTTGCACTCTCAAACACGACTACTCACACACTCTACCTTAGGAGATTTGTAGCTGTGTTTCTCTTGGCACTGCCAGGGCTTTGATGGGAAGCTCTGCTAAGCCCTCTGGGATGACACCGGCCTCGGGCAGTAGCATCATCATCTGTGTGTGCATGTGTGTGTGTGTGTGTGTGAGAGAATGCACGTGTATATTGTTGATTCTGCTGCTGACAGACTAATACAGAGCTTTCTGCACCTGTCAGAGCAGACCCATTAATCTCCATGGAGACAAGAAAACCAGCTGATCTATATCAGAGGCCAGTCCAAAACAGTCAAACTCAAGAGTGATGCTGCAAGTTGAGTCCACTAAGTCTGTATGTGGTACTTAAGGTCAATGACCTTTTTAGCTTCTGTCTTTTCTGGTCACCTCTCTTTTTTCGGATAAACAAGAGGAGATGTTTCAGAGCACATTTTCCCTGAACCTAAATTTGACCTGCATGTCTTTGTTTCCAGTGGGGTTGTTTCAGTTCAGCCAACATGATTTACAGACACACACACATACACTCCTTGCAGAGCTGACAGTCTGATGGCTTAATTAACCTGCTGCCGATTTAAGTGTTTTGCCAACTGCTCTGGATGTGTTGCTAGGCTAAAAACCATGTGGTCAGTTCAGGTTAGCGACAGAGGGTGCTGGAGGGTTTCCTCCAATTTTGACAGCCTCTGCTGAAAAATGAATACAATTTGGGTCGTATTAGGTAACACGTCTAACATGTCAAATTTAAAGACATAAAGAACATAACCTTTCCTTTTTTCAAGTCCTAATTAGCCAGATCAGAACAGGTAAATGTCTCAAAGTACAGCTGCAGGGATTAGTGGATTAATACATTTTTACTGAAAAGAAAACCAAAACATTATATTGAAAAATGTTTCATTATTTAAGTCAGGGGTGAGCAACTGGCGGCCCCCATCAACCCTCAACATGGCCCTCAGGTCAATTTTTACATATCAATTAATTGGAAACATGAAGAAAACATGACAAAATCTGCCATGAAATCGTGAAAACCAGAAATATGTCCATAATAATATTTGATCACTGGTATATATTGAGTTAAATTTGACACATAATTGACTGTAATCGTTTTTGTTTCCTACTATTTGGCCCCCTGGCAGTGAGAATGTGGCCCTTGCTGTGACCAAGTTGCCCATACCTGATTTAAGTCATTCTTCAAATTTCAAAATAAGTGAACCGTTCTCTGGTTTATGTTTGTCATATATGAGGATTTATTGTTTCTGTTGTATTTTATGAAAGTAAAATGATGCAGCACTAATATGAACTTTAAAATAACTGTAAGCTAGTGTTCCTCTTTTTGTCATATCTTGCCGGTTTTTCCTCATTTTGCCAGCTACAAAAAATAGTAATTGTGTACCTTTTCAATAGAAAGCTGCTCCTTTTTGGCAAGGGGAGATAGGATAGGATAGAATAGAAAAGGATAGAAGGAGCTACATTGAAAAGCTCAGAGATAAGAAAGAGAGAATAGGAAGACACAAAATCCAAATGAATGAATGTTTGGGACAGCAGGGGAAAGTTGTTTTTTTTGTTACGCGGAATGTAACGGAAAGAGAAATTCATAAGAAGTAAAAGAAGAAGAAGAAATGAAGAAAACGAAAGACAAGAGAGGAGAAAAGAGTCATGCTATGGGGGATGGAGTTGCAAACGTGTGTGTGTGGATTGGGGGGGGGGGGGGGGGGTCCTGCACAGTACAGTTGTTGACTCTGGGTCGCTGAAGATGACATCATTCCTCGGCTGCTTCCACAGGAAATAAGGTCACAGCAGGAACTTCAGCCAGGCAGGGAAATAAGCCTGTTTCAACCTGGGGAACAAAACACGCGGATGAATGCGTTCATTTATATCTACATGCACACACAAACACACAGAAACACACACACATACACACAATGCGCTCCCAGACAGGGGCCTGTGTTGCTATGTGTGAGAGGAGTTTTCCAATACCATCCAAGGTTAGCGATGAGGACAATGGAAGACTTCACAATAAGCCCTTTGAAACACACACGCGAGTTGTGCGCGCATACAAACACAGGCACAGACACACACACACACACACACACACACACACACACACACACACACACACACACACACACACACACACACACACACACACACACACACACATATTCAGTATTATATTATATAATACTACAGAGTATACCACACATGAACACAAGTAGAAATTATGGAGTTATTTGAGTTACTTTTTCACTTTTGGGAGTTATTTGCACACACGCACGCACACACACATAGACACACACGCATGCATGAACGCACACACACAAACACACAGAGCAAGTGACATCATGATTCACCACTCCCAGTGCAAGCTGGGAAAGCATCCAACTGCTGCTCTGCACTGTGCTCTGATGGAGTGTGTAAACGTGCACAAATGCTGTCTTGCAGACACACACTTAAACAGACTTCCGCACACATGCAAGTTTGACTTTTATCATCTCAAATTTTGTAGCTCAGTGGGAGGCATTGTTGCGTAGCTCTTTGGGCCTCCCTCGTGTCACCATAGAAACCACCACAACAAGTTTATAAGCAGTAGGGAGCTGGTAGGACTCCCCTTAGCCAGATTATCAGCTGTGCAATCTGATTGGCCGATGGCATTTCCCTCACAGAATCGCAGCAGCAGGGGAGATCAGATGGAAAGTGGATGAGTTTTTTTTTTTTTTGGGGGGGGGTTATTTCAGAAAACTGTTGATGTGAGTGTAGCTGGCTGTGTGTGCGTGTCTGTGTTTGTGTGTGTTTGTTTCCATGTGATGGAATTTGCCAATGTTCCAGAACATCCTGACTCGGTATTAGCTTGGGTGTCACCGGCCCCCCCACTCTCCCACCCACCCACCCTTTTCCCCACGGTCTCCCTGTTTGACCCCACCCTCCCTCTTTCTTTGAACTCACCCTTTAGCCAGCTCCACCCAAACTGGGTTCGGGGGCTTTCTCCAGAAAACATGTAATGCTTTTGACCTACATTTTTATACAGAAGATGTCATTTAGAAGGGATTCAACAGAAGTGTTATCCCCTTGTAAGGTTTTCCTAGGAACGATTTATTTACTAAGTCATCTTCTTCTGGTAAACCTGAGTTATTGCTTTCAAATTAACATAATTGGTGTCTCACTGATGAATCATGCCTGTTTTTACTTTAGTTTTTCTTTCAAGAAGAAATGTGAAACTTGTATCCTCTTTGTGCTGATCTATTAACATATTGGTTTATCCCAACAACTCCTCACGCTTTTAATTGTCAGTTTTTGGGATGTCAGCACTTTTGGCCTTGAATAACATGAACTGAGGGATCTGAAATGGAGAGGATCAAAGCATCCAGGATCACCTATGAAGCTTGAACCTTAGACACTTTAGACACAGCAACCAGCAGGGAGCTGCTACCCTCTAGCGACTCTCAGCCACTGCTGTGCTATAGGTTACTCCGACTGCAGGCCGACCATACTTTTTTATATAGAGAGGATCTATAACTCCATCTACAGGACAATGTGTGAACTAACACCAGTGTGGAGGGATCTTCATCACAAGCAGTTTTATTGTCCGCGTAAGCTGTTCTTTTGTTCATACCTGCTAATAAGTCTGTTAAAAGGAAAGATACAGGAAGGAAGTGGGTCTAAGGCAGCTGGATTTAAAGGCTATTGTCTTGTTTGTATTAGGTTCAGGGAGAAAATATCTCTCAAGATGCTTGGAAAAGTAATGTTTCTTTTGTGACCTCGGTGGTGTTTATGAAAGGATTGTGACTTTTGCAATGTATTTGTGTGCACGTTTAAGGTTCTATCTGCTTATAAGCATTCCTCTGTGTTGTCTGACTCGTACAGATGTTTAAAAAAAAAATCACAAAGCTTTGGTGCATTGCCAAATAGCTTGTGCAGTGGCCACGTTGTAATGCTTACTCGTTTCCCCTTTCCCAATCATAGTGTCTATCTATCTGTAACCTTCTCTCTGAAAAAGAGAGGAAACAATAGCTCTGCCATTGACATGTTTTAAGTCTCTTACAGCTCTCTGACTCTGGCTCCAGGCTGAGGCTCATCACCATTGCTGATGTAGCATTAGCTCACTTACTCTAAATCCTAAGATAGCCATGGGAAGGTAATGCAAAACTTGCCCTGCCAGCCATGTGTATAAAAAGCCAAGCTGGCCAATGAAGGCCTGGAGATGGTTGTCATTAAAGATTACTTGCTGACAGGCTGCTGCTGCTCCTGCTGAGAGAGGTCATTTATGGGCTGTATTTTAGTGATGTAGCTGGGCTCTCCCTCCCAGATATAGACAGTGAAGTGTCAAATTACCTCTAAAGAAGCCTTTCTGTGTAATTATTCTGGCAGCTCTAGTGCTATAAAATCTCAGTTTTATGTCTTGAAGAGATGTAATGACTCAGTGTTTCATACAGGTTATGAGCCTCGCAGGCTGATGAGAACCTAGAAGTTAGCATTGCGAGGTTCGAGCGACAAAAAAAAGTTTGACACTTGCACGTTTTGTTCATAAAGATTTTATTTTTTTGTGGTGTTTTTTCTTTTAATGCTGATCATCTTCTACTTCCACTCGGACATCCACGTCAGCTTGTCTTGATCTGCTCCCATGTTGTCCTCCTCTGATGTGATGAAGCTCCTGAGCTGGATTCATTCTCTACAGTTTAATGAGGGGGATCCCAAGGCAACTGTGTGTGTGTGTGTGTGTGTGTGTGTGTGTGTGTGTGTGTGTGTGTGTGTGTGTGTGTGTGTGTCCTCCTCAAGAGGAAGTGAGACTGGGAATAAAGAGCAGCGATGTGAACTGCGCTTCCTGCTGTTGGCACGGTAACCCTGGGAGCATTCCACCCGCCACTCAATCCAGGGAAAGGGTTATCGCCATGGAGATGGCATTTGGCAGGCCTGGTCTACAGTGTGTGTGTGTGTTTGTGTGTTTGCTCGTTGTGTGTGTGTGTGTGTGTGTGTTTACATCAGCAGTCAAGGAGGGGGGGTGGTCTGTATCAGGTTCAAGTTTGAACTTTATCCGTCTCAGTTAATTTCACCAGCGTGTAGCTTTAAAAATAACATTACATAAAACATTAGACTAACATGCTTAATAAAAGCAAAAGTTTGTCAGTGAAGTTATTTAATTACTAAAAAATAATGTACAAACCTGCATCTTAAGTGGAAAATTAAACAATCAAATCAAATATAAAAAAACCTTTACATTATATTTTTTTTCTAATAATCAAAATGTATGTTTTCAAAGCTTTTTTCAATATATTTACATAAAATGAGATAACAAATGAAATCCCAGTAATTATTTTACATTTTTTTATTGGATAAAAAAAGTACAATTGTGATGTTAATCAAAGTAAACAGTTCCGGTGAAATGCCTCATCACAACTCTGTTAATCATTCAGCAAAACCTATTAACTTGTCTGACTTATTCTGGCCCATGTGCATGCGTCCATGCAGGAGTTTGAAGTCTGCCCGGCGCCTGCAGCAGAAATAAACATGAAATCTGTTTCTATATTTACACAGATACTTTTACACACAGCAGCCAGCCTCTTTCACAGAGCAGGTGTGTGTGTTTAGGAAGTTGTTATGTTCTCACTATTTAACTCCTCTGAAAGTCTGGAAGAGGCAGTTCCTGTTAGCTCAATCCATCGAGGCACACATGCATCCCGTACTTCCCACACACACACACACACACACACACACACACACTCACATAAATGCCATGCCTGAAAAAATTACACACATATCAACGTGTGTGTGCTAGCTCATCCCTGTGGACGGGTATGTGTGCACGGCCAGTGTGTATTTCATGGTTGGAAGAAGGAACGAAACAGTTGTCAGTGGACAACTGATCCTCTGCTTCGGCCCCTCTGCTGTTCCCATCATGCATCTGTTTGATCTATGCGGTGAAACCTGCTGACTCGCCTGTTCCTGTAGCAGTGGTTGGATTGGGTAAGGTCTGTGTGGTGGGCAGAGGACAGCACTTGCAGACATAACACTGAAACACACACTTCCACACACCTGTTGCTCAGCCAGCCTCAGCAGCATTAAAGTTCCACCAGCCTTTCTGCCTTATTCCACTTACAGTGTCCGACTGATTCTCCCTTACTAATAGAGCATCTTAACGGATAACAGTACTAGAGTTTAGGCTTTAATCAATAGTCCTACTAAGAGATTAAAATAAGGTAAAGAAAATCATGAATGTGTTCTTTTTACATCACATGCTGTGAGCCCATCATGGGTCAGATTGCATGGACTGTAGCAGTTTTGGTGAACATTTATTGAGGTGATGTTCTCATTAAGCATTGAAGGTATAACATGCAACATTCAGGGTAAACGTCCAGTAGATGTTGCACTAAAGAACCAGTCTCTCAAGCCAAAAGAAGGCTGTCCCTTCAGCACACCACTTCCCCTCCTCCCCCACCCCTCCCTCGCAACTCAAAAATATACTTATATAATGTAAGAATCATATATTTTTGTAACACATGGAAACAAAGAAAGATTCGTTTCAATTAAAGCTCCTGTGAGAAATCTTTTCTTTGAGTCGATTTTGGTGCCCCCTAGTGGCAAAGTAGTACCTCCTTATCTTGTAGTGTTTTTTGTAATTCTAAAAACTCACTTCTTTCTTTAGCAGTCAAATACTCAATGAGAATATTTGTTCAGGAAGATTTTAAAAGAAGCCAATTCCTGCAGTTTTCTGTGAATCACTCTGTGTTGTTTTATTTACGCATGCGGTTTCAGCCATTAAAAATAAAGTAAAAATGGAAATAATTCATCTTTATGCTGATGATCTGCAGGTTTCCACGTCATAAAGAGGCATCAATAATAATTTCAGTCTGTTTTTATGCAGTTAAAAACTCCTCAGAGGAGCTTCAAGTCGTGATGCAACTATGCTGACCCACACATCACTGCTGACCTTCTGTCCCAGTGGGAACAGTTTGTCCAATAAGCTGTCTTCAGGTCGCCTGAGCAGACTGCACCACTCGTCCACATAGTGAAGAAGAACACCTCGCAACCTCCTGAAAAATGTATTTTTATTATCCTAACAGTCCCCACATTTAAATATGGCGTTTGATTAATTTCGCTGCGGTGCCAGCTTAGGTGACAGATATTTTAAAAGGTGGAGTGAGGTTTCACTCTGAAGCTCTGGAGGCTGGTCTGCGGACCAAGTGGAGACTTTTGGGAGAGTGCAGGGTTACAGTGACTGTCAGTCAGGCAGGAAAAGAGCACACAGCTGCCTGATGGCATCTGTTCTAGCTCCCATTACACACACACACACACACATACACACACACACACACTTAAATGCTCACATGTATCTCTTTATACAGAGATTTATGATATCCCAAGTCCATTGCTGCAGTTGATGAGGTAGTGCGGAGGAAGTGGTGGGACAGAGCACAGGGCGACACAGAGGGAGCGAGAGAGGGGAGGGGTGAGGGAGTCACCTGATGCAAAATTCTGGTGCGATTCCTCATTTGTTGATGGACATAAGATAGAGATTGTATAATGATTTCCCAGCAGCACAGAGGTGAAAAGTGGCCAAAAGGAAGACAATGTGTTTGTGCATGTGTGTGGGGTTTTGTGTGCTGGATCGGTATGTGACCTTGGCTTTAGTACAGAGTCAAGTTGTTCCAGAGAATTCAGTAGGGCGTACAGGGAGCTGAGAGGAGTTACCAAAAAACACAAGGTGACTCACTTATTATTCTGGAAAGTCACTCGCACACATGAACACATTGTGAGCATTTCTACATTTCCACATTTCTCTGTTACTCACCTTTCACTCACACATCATGCTGTCAGTGATGCAGAGTGATGTGGACAGGAAGAAAGGCAGAAATAGAAACTTAGTTATGGGAGGAAAAAAAACCACAAGAAATTATTCAGAATATTCAGAGAAATGCAAACTGGAAGTGTTTGGTAGCGGTCTTTTGGTTCTGGGAAAACATGAGCTTTCACTTTAAGTTATTTGAATTCTTCCACTTAGAGCACTTCAAGTGTTCCTGAAAAGTTTGACTTAAATATATCCTCTCTTTAATCAGTGGCATTACTTTTGCTGCCTGTGTAACACTAGAGGGCAGTATACTCTCCATTAGAGCTGCTCTGAAACTCAACCACAGTGGATACTGTGTTTACGGTGCCAGCATATGAGAAATGGAAGGTGTCCATGGTAGAATATCTGTCTTAAGTCCTAACATGACAGACAAATAGTGTAGGGACTTTAGGTGGAAAAAAAATTAAGTACATCACCCCTGTTTGCCCTGAGGGATCCCATCTTTATCTCTGGCTTCAGATCAGCGTTGCCTGGCTCTGAACAGTCACTGGCCTGATCTGACACAGCAGAGAGACAGAGCAGGCAGATGATATTGTATAGATATTACATTCAATTATCTATTTGTCATAATTAAGAAATGGCTTTTCACCATGCTGTTGTTCCAAAGCTGCGAATAAAAGATGATGAGGGTGCATTTTGGTAAGTTATATTCGATTGGAAAATGAATTGGTAACAATTTAGCTGAGGAAAAAAAAAGAGAACCTGCTGTGTGCACATCCAAGCAATATGCGTACAGGTGCTGGACAAACTAAGTGTTACCTGCAGAAAAAAGAGAAAGGTCCGCACAATGTTCGACTCTGGTTGAGAAACTTTAATGTAAACAGAGAAACATTTGGATCAAAAGGACGATCCCCTGAGGAAGATCTTTTAGATCCAAGCCGTTTGATTGTTTGTTGAAAAGTGTGCGCATCTTTCTCTTTTCAACAATTTAGGTGAGCCCTGTTCTTTGTGTTTTGTTTTCAGCATTTAAATACTAGAATTTCTGCTTTTCTTGGCTTTGAATAATGCAAACTTTATGTTGTTATGATTAGTGTGAAATGAGTTTAAATCTCACAAAGAAAAGCATTTGCAGCTTTTTTTCTTCTTCAGGGTTTTAGTGTTAGTGGACATTTTCCCCTATGGGACTGGTTATGGTAGTGTTGTAGTCAAGACCACTGTAACCGAGACCAAGACATACCCGGGACCAGAGTGCTCTGAGACCAAGACAAGACCAAGACATTTATAGACCGAGACAGAGTCAAGACCAAGGCCAAGACCAAGGTAGGACGAGACTGAAACAAGGCCGAGACCAAACGGGTTTGAATGTATGAAAGCAAAAGGGAACTGATCTATAAGTCTCCCAGGGAGTCCAGTGGAATAACTGTATGTCATCAGATATAACAACAGGTGCTTTGCCCTCTGATTCATAACCGGATCCAAAATTACCTCCATGAAAATATTTCGGCTTACGTGTCCTCTCCACTCATGCCGAGGCTGAACGTCAGCTTCCCGTCTGATTCCAGGCAGTCGGGCGTGTAACTTCCCTCTGCCTAACTTTAGTCAAAGGCAGGGACTGACGAGAGGTTCAGATCCTGCAAAAACACTACACACTAGATATGCAACATGGCTGAACCCCCTCCTCACTGCCCTCCCACCCCCCCACCCTGAGGCTCGGGACAGCCGGTTTGCTGTCTGTGTGTGTCTGTGTGTGTGTGTGTGTGTATGTGTGTGTGTGTGTGTGTGTGTTGCCAGAGCCCGGCATGGCTCATGTTTCTCAGCGCAGTTTGTCAGAGCCCAGCTTGGAGCGGTAGGCACCAGTGAGTCTGAACTGAAAACATACATCCAGAGTCTACAGGGGGATACCAGAGAGTTTCTACCCCAGAGAGGAGCCGCTATTCGAGGGCTGCGATCGGCCTTCAAGCAGCCAAGTTCCATGAGTCTTCCTCTTGGCGTGCACATTGACACGGTGGGCTCGAGGAACTTCTCTTCGCACTGATACTCTACTGGATTACTGCTTTGGGAGCCTGTACACACGAGTGGAAGCTGCTAAAAGAGACGGTTTTTTTTTGAGTTTGAGTGATTGTCAGAATCACACACACGTGCTTTCCTGAGGTGTTTTTACTCCTTCTTTTAATCCTGGATATCTGAGCTGTTTAGTGGGCTTGCTCTACAAGTCTGAACATTTCCTGAGAGTGGTTTGTTTTGGTCTTTCGGGGCACGCTGGTACGCTTGTAGCCGCCGTGTCGGTGGCCGTCTCCGGTGGGGGGTTGCATGTCTCGGCCCCCACCATGATGATCAAGGAGGCGTCGTTACGCCGGGACCCTGATCTGAGGGGGGAGCTGGCCTTTCTGGCCAGGGGGTGTGACTTTGTGCTCCCCTCGCGCTTCAAGAAGAGACTCAAGTCGTTCCAGCAGCAGCAGCAGGTCAGTCGGTGCGTAGGATGGAGAAAGATGCACACTGAGAAAGATGAACTTTTTTTTAGGTTTGACACAATCATCTCTTCTCCTTATTTCGTTCCTTGTTTCTTACTTTTACACATTTTCTCATTGCAAATAAGCAAATCCAGATGTTTCTATATACACACACACACAAACATCTTTTCGCATTCATCGTGTTGCTCTCATAGTCACAGAGCGACATGCCAGGCACGACAAACTCTTCTGAGGCAGATACCAGCAGGTTATTAATAGGGCAGGAGGTGCAGGAATAGAGTGATAGAATGAACTCTGTGAAGAGCGAGCGAGGGAGGGAGGGGGCAGGAGGACCCCTACAGCTGTCCTGCATAGAGCACACAGTATGGAGGCACCCTCAGAGAACATGAACCAAAGGCAGCGGGCCACCAGGGAGCTCTGCTGAAACACACCGGAGAGTCTGGTTGTGGACAAAATGATTTTAAGTCTGGTGTCAGATCGCTGGTAAATAAATGATGTTAAGGGCTTGTTTATAAAATGGGGTATGATATGATAATTACAATCGATATGAGAGGGTACGATACGATACGATACATCCCTGTCCCTTTGGGGGAATGTGTCATGAAATCCAGAGCTGCACATATAAAGCTGCCTCTACAATTAATACTTTAAGCAATATTATCAAAAGTCAATCCACATGTAAATAGAGACGCAAATACCATAAAACCACCAACAACATATATTGCACATTACCCATATTGCATCAAGATCAGCGAGAAAAATACAAGAAAAGCTAAAAACATCAAGACACCACTGCACAACCCTTACAGCCTTAAGACACAGTATTCAGTATAGTTTGGATCAAGGTGGGCTCAGACAAGGTCCAGTTTTCCAAACGTGATGTAAGGATCCATTGGAAGTTCAGGTTCATGAAGTACCTCAGGTGTTGGATCTCAAAGACGTAGGAATCGTAGCTGGAACTCTCTGAAGTGTTGTATCTTTTCCTTCTCATGGCGGCTGCTGGTTTACTAAAAACACTAGATAATCAGGTATTTGTTATTGTTGCTATGCATTAAATAAAAATCTTTTGAGGACTCAAATGAGCAACCAATTCTTCCTATGCTAGGGCAAAATGCTGCATGCATTATTTTCCCATGCATGCATTCCTGACAACTGTGAGGCTCCTCTTATTGGACAACGATTTGAGCGGTGATTTTTGAAATTCCTAATGGATGTGCAAAATGTGCATAGGTATTCAAAGCTGAAAGGGAAAGATCAATCCAACATAAACTCATTATATGCATATAAGTTAAGGTTCCAGTGATTGCGCGTTGTACAATTACAGTCATTGTCGTCCTGTGGCCGCTGGCGCTTTTCTTGCCCAACAGTTTAAGAGGATCTGCAGGCAGACTTCTTTGTAAATCACCTGAGTGACTTAATGGCTGATTGTAAAACATGTTTGTCATTGTGGTTTTTATTGTGTGTATGTTTATGACTAACTGGATTTCTCAATCCTTATTAAGTCAGGTCGAGTCTTGTCTACAGTTCAGGGGAAACTACTTCATTTCTTGACTTGTGTTATTTCCAGTTAATATAAACATGCAGGTGAAGAGGAGGTGAGTTCTGCACTTTTTGCAGCAAAAAGTGTCAGTTGATATTTTAAAAAGTTCTGAATGATTCTTCTCCCGTTTGCATGATGTCCTGATTCTGCACAAGTTGTTTTCCTTGACCTTTATTTTCAGATATGATTCACAAAACCTATGTTAAAAAAAAGTTTCCCTTTTTATTCCCATTTTATTTTTAAATTCAGCTGATGAAAGATTCAAAGAACTGAACTGAAGCTGTAAATTCCGCCACAACCACCTTCTCCATTTTGACGCATGAACCTTCTTCTTCCCTTCAGGTTCAGTCCAAACCGGAGAAGAAACCGGGCACACCTCCACCCGCCCCCGCTCTGCCCACAGCCACACCTGCCCCGCGCTCACCCAGCCCTCCCCCGGCTCCGGTGATTGTCACCCCTCCTCCTCCTCCTCCTCCTCCTCCTCCTCCTCCTCCTCCTCCAGCCATCAACATTCCCAGGTTCTACTACCCCCGCGGGCTCCCTTCCATGGGCCCGGGCGCCAACCATGAAGCGGCCATCACTGCCATCGAGACGGCCTTCACGGAGTTTGAGGAAGAGAAGGCGGACATTTATGAGATGGGAAAGATTGCGAAGGTGAGCAATTCAACATCCAAAATAGAATCGACCTCTTTGTTTTATAATAATAGTGAAAATACATCTTAAAATATGAAAAGGTCAGCATCATTTTCTTGAAGCAATATATGAACTACATTCATGATCCAGCACATTAATGTATTCCTCGATCTCACCGTCTTTTCTCCTGAAGTCATAGCTCAAACTGTTGGTACCCCCCCCCCCCCTTCTTGTTTCTTTGTCATCTTTTCTGTCTTAGCACTGATTCTAAGAAACAAACTCTGTGGTGCAGTTCTCAGTTGTTCTTCAGGCTAAGGTGATGACACTGTCTCTTGTCTTGTTTCCTTTCAGGCGTGCGGGTGTCCACTTTACTGGAAGGCCCCCATGTTCTACTCAGCAGGCGGCGAGAGGACGGGCTTCGTCTCCGTTCACTCCTTCATCGCAACCTGGAGGAAGTAAGACTGCCTCCGTTTTCATCTAATTCTCAGAAACACGATGTTGAAAGTCTAATCTTTTTTTTTTTTTTATATATATATTGATTGTTGTCTCGTCTGCTTCCTCTCCTGCAGGTTGTTGCACAGCTGCCATGATGACGCGTCAAGGTTTATTTCCCTGCTAGCCAAACCGGGCTGTAACTACCTGGAGCAGGAGGACATGATTCCTCTACTGCAGGTCATTAGTTTAACATCAAACACAACATAACCTCCCTGAAAATATGAATAAAGTATGTTTATGGATTTTTGTTGCCTTTTGTCTGAATAGGACATTGTGGATACACACGCTGGACTCACCTTTCTGAAGGATGCACCTGAATTTCATTCCCGCTACATAACAACGGTAAATTTTTGCAGTTACAGCGAAATCGCGCTTTATGAAATATGATAAAATAAGACTTTGAAAGTTGTCATTGACATGAAATTTAACGTTTGGTACTGGAAGTTCATTGCTGATAATACATCTGTGCTTTTCCTCATAAACTTACCAATAGACTTAAATAACTTAAATAAAGTTTTTGGCATGATGGATTATGTTAACTGCTTTTTATGTGTTATTACATTCTTGATTAAAAGCATGAAACCATTCCCTCTACCTTTTAATCTTAAGATGTAATTGAGCCTGAGCTTATTGGCTATTATCTTAATATTATAAAAAAATAAGAAAGAAAAGGAAAAGAAGGAAAGCCATTAGTGCTTGGAGCTAAATGTATTTTAGTTTTGATTTGATAGGGACAGATGTTATATACATAGCAAAACGGAAAACCACAATCCAATGCAAGTATCTTAGTGTTTATGGCGGATGCTAATTTGCAACACCTGTCCCTAGAGGAGCTTTTGTGTAGATAGCAGATTGAAACTGTTAATTTAAAAAGGCATTTCAGGCCGTGCTCCACACTTACAGAGCTGTCCCAGTCACACTAAGCAAAGTTATTAGTTAAACCAAAGTTTTTGGCAACAAAAGAATAAACGATGAACTAAAAATTGGCAAAAATATGATTTAGGGCGCCGGTGGCATAGTGGTTGGTGTGCTTGAACCCATGTACAGAGGCTGTGGTCCTCCGGGTGGGTGGTTTGGGTTGGGGATCGGACCTGCGGCTCCTTTCCTGTCAACATGTCGTTCCCCAATCTCTCTCTCACTGATTTCCAACTCTATCAACTATCTTATCTCTACATTAAAGGCACAAGAAGCCCCGCCCCCTTAAAATATCAATAAAAAAAAAGATATGATTTTGAAAATGATATATACTTAAATATAAAAATACAATGATTCAGTTTCTTAAGATCCTGTTCTGATGAACGTTGATGTAACATTATTCAGTTATTTTGCCATTAAAGGGCCTGTGTCCATTGATGTCACTTTTCGCAGTTACAGCGAAATCGCGCTTTATGAAATATGATGAAATAAGACTTTGAAAGTTGTCATTGACATGAAATTTAACGTTTGGTACTGGAAGTTCATTGCTGTGCTTTTCCTCATAAACTTACCAACAGACTTAAATAACTTAAATAACGTTTTTCAGTGTTTTTTTAGAATGAAGTAATAAAACAGAATACTTCTTTCATTTCTGCAGTGTATTAAACATTAAACAGTCGAAATCATTTAAACAGTACACTTCAAACTCCCCTTACTTCGTCAGCAGGAGAGCTCCTGTGCACAGTAACATTAGCAGTGTGTGTCGGCGAGTGTGTGTGGATCAGGACAGCTGCAACACGTGCCTTAAGAAATCGAGGATTTGCTGATGCTGAGAAGTGAGCGCTCTGCTGTTGGCCTGACGTCACGGAAACACAGATGACCCCTGCAGCTTGCTGCAGCAGAGGCCCCCCCCCTAGCCCATCAACATGCCCATATTAAGACACTTCCTTCATTTTAGACCAGCTGACCCCTTACTGTACGAGACATTAGAAGCCCTGGGAGGTCCGTGTACCAGGAAATGGGTGCTAATCCGCTCTTTACTCAGACTTAGTGTTGTGTTTCAGGGACAGGACTTTCTTGTTTCTAATGCATATTGTCTTGTGGCACTTACAATTTGAATAAGGGTAGAAATATCCTTGAACATGCATGTTGGTTTGTCTCTGACATGGCATGGTGATAAATGATATCATGCTCATCTCCAGCTTTTGATTCTTACTTTGAGAGTCCAATAGAGTTGCTTTGCATGAGTCAAAGTTTGAAAAATGATTGACTTACCTTTTCTGGCCTTCTGTAAAGCTCCTTAGTTCAACCTCTCTTTGAGACAAGCAAATTCAGATGCTGTCTCTTTAAGTCTCCGGAGATAAAGCCTATGCTACTCTGATTGGCCAGCTTTCGGATGCCTGTTGAGGAGAACCTTTGTCAGCACCCAGTAGCAACTCAGAATACAGACTTTAGGACAGATCCTGAACAGAGTGGGCAGAAACGAACTACTGGATAGTAGCATCTGTGAGGGATGTGGAGCGGGTCTGATGTTGACCACTCACAAATGGAAAAAAGAAAAACCATTTGAAACAGCAATTAGAGCAATCCTGTGATGACCTGACGACTTGTTCTCTATGTCAAGTGTCCTCGATAACCAGACTAGACTTTTTACTTCTCTCTGTATTCAAACAAAATCCGTTTTGCCGATCAGAATCACTTAGATTCATCTCTGGTTCCAGGTAATCCAACGGATATTCTACGTGGTGAACCGCTCGTGGACGGGCCGCATCACCATGATGGAGCTGCGCAGGAGCAACTTCTTACAGACCCTGGCCCTGCTGGAGGAAGAGGACGACATCAATCAGATCACCGACTACTTCTCCTACGAACACTTTTATGTCATCTACTGCAAGTTCTGGGAGCTGGACAGCGACCATGACCTCTACATCGACCCCAAGGACCTGGGGAGATACAACGATCATGGTGAGAAACAAGTCAAAGAGCAAAGGGTTTAGTGTCCTCGGATGTGTCCACGCCAGATCCTTGGGTGTTATTCAATGAAAAAATCAAAAGCATGACATGAGAGAGTATGTGGCTTAAGGCAAAGCTGTGATTATTTCTAAATTAGAAACATAGAGTTAAAGACAAAGAGATGACACTGCTGTCGAGGAAAATGTGTGAAATGCTTTGGACTTCTTTTTGTTCATTGTTTTAATACTGATTGGATGCCAGTAAAGAATCAGAAGCAGACTGTCTTTGGATTAATTTGCTTATTTTCTTTATTTTCCTGCCCCCACCAGCTTGTGCAAAAAACAAGAACTTTGTTTGTCCTCAGAACAACACTTTAAATCTGTGTGATGTGAAATGAATTCCATGACCACTAAACCAAAATTGAATTTGCTGACTCAGAACTTACACAAGTGACTGCACTGTATGTGCAACGCTTTTCAACAGTGTCCATATGTTTCTGTGTCTTTTAACCAAATCACATTTTCTTTTTTTTTTTCTTTTTTTCTCGTTCTCTTCTCTGACAGCGTCCTCAAACAGAATCATCGAACGATTGTTTTCGGGCGCGGTGACTCGGTAAGTGGAAACACACACAGGAGCAGACACAGTGGAGCTGATTTCTTCACCATAATGGGGACATTGAATGTGAAGGCTGTCCTTTTTTTGTTTCCAGGGGTAACGCTGTGCAGAGAGAAGGCAGGATGAGCTACGCTGAGTTCGTCTGGTTCCTCATTTCGGAAGAAGACAAGAAAAATCCCACCAGGTAACACTTTCTGTTTCTTTGGATTGAGCAGCTGTTTGAGATATATATATTTTTTTTAATTTTAATCTCTCTACATGAGTTTAATAATTTGTGATTTTCTCTCTGCAGTATAGAGTACTGGTTCCGCTGCATGGACACAGATGGCGATGGGGTCCTGTCCATGTTTGAGTTGGAGTATTTCTATGAAGAGCAGTGCGAGAGGATGGAGAGGATGGGCATCGAACCTCTGCCCTTCCAGGATCTGCTCTGCCAGATGCTCGACCTGGTCAAACCTGAGAACCAAGGTGAGAGCAAGCACCATCTTTTTCTAAGATTGTTGATGTTTAAGATTCCAATGTCATTTTTTCCTTTCTATTAGAAAGCCACTCTCTGAAATCACCTTCTTTCCTTTCTGAACTTTACTCATGCCTGTGTTTGTTTTTTTGTTGTTTATTTTCCAGGTAAGATAACCCTTGGTGATTTGAAGCGCTGCCGGATGGCCCACATTTTCTTTGATACTTTCTTCAACCTGGAGAAGTACCTGGACCATGAACAGAGAGACCCATTTGCTGTGCAAAAGGTGTGAATTAGACCTTCAAAAAAGTGGTCTCAAGACCGACTTTGAGTACTACAATGCAGTAAAAAATGTTTTTTTCTCAAATGATCACACATATTTAGATTAGTGTCTTTTGAGATGTTGGGAAATCAGATTAACCTCCTTCTTACACTCATAAACTCTGAATTCATGCATGTCATTACTCTCAAATTTCTAAATGTTTTGACCCCATGTGTTGTCACAGGATATTGACAGTGAAGGTCCAGAGCCGTCTGATTGGGATAAATATGCCTCTGAAGAGTATGAGATACTGGTGGCAGAGGAGACTGCAAATGAACAGCTACATGAGGGGTATGACACACACACGCTTACATGCTCATTTGTGCGATTGCAAATATGACACTGTCCGTCTTTTTAATAAGCCGGGCTTCCTGACGCTTTTGTTTACACCCTTTTCAGTCATGATTAGTTTTCTCATTCAGGAAAATGAAAGTCTCAGGTGTGTACAGCGAGAATGAACCTCTACCATGTGTGCTGTGTTCCCAGGTCATTCGATGATGACTATGAATCGGAGGAGCTGCAGGTCCCCGGAGAGATCGGGAATAAAATGGACAAACTGGTTATATCTGACCTGACGGCATGAAACTTCTGGGGATTTACAATCTGAGGAACAAACAGGATTAAAGGGAGAAGAAGATCTCGTTGGATGGATGCATCATAAATACGTGGATGTAAAGACAAATAGTGGAAAGCATTTTTTTTTTCCTCTGATGCCTCATCAAAATGGACTCAACTGTTTTTTTTTATGTGTGTGACCCTTAACCAGAATTGTCCTGGGTCTGGTGCAATAATAAATCTGTTATCAAACAGAAAAAAAGTCACTGCCTCCAGCTCACAAAGTCAACATAGGGGAAAGCAGTGTATGATTAAACAAATGTAAATGTTATTTTAATTGTAAATTCTCTACAGACAATCCTGCCAGAAGACAATCACTTTTTTTTTCACTGTGCTAAAGGTAGAAAGACAGGTAGACTGTCGGCTCCACTAATGAACTCAAAGTTGTAAACATATAATAGTATATAATGATAGTTATAGGCACTGCCAACAATCAGCTGCTCACTATGATGTTACATACAAACAGACACTGCCGTCACAAACCGGCTGCCTGTGCAGCTCATCACTGTGTTCTTTGTAAAGGAAGTTCATTTCACCTTTAACATGTTTGTAACAGCGCCTCTATGTGGCCAGACTCTGCTACTGCACATGCACAGTGCAGTGCGGCAGGCCAACTTTTTTCAAAAAGGACTTTCCTTCACGGTCTGAGCTTATCTAGTATTAGTGCAGAATTATTAGCGCTCTAGTAATGGAGTCCATTTTCTCTCATTTGTACAAAAAAAAACAGTCCTTCATTACATTAACTTAAACTTACCAGCCGTTCTCTACACTTCTTTTTTATTAAGGTCAAACATATCAAACTCTCTGGGAGAGTTGGTCACACATTTCCACTTGTAACATTTGTAATAACGAAGACACGAAGAAGTGTGTGTAATGCAATCATTTAAAAACATCCCTCTGTATTATTTTTTGTATATGTTCTTTACCTGGTTATTGCTTTGATCTGATCATGTTGATTATGCCAAAATATGTTATTTTACTGCATATAAATCTCATTGACTGTTTATTTATAAAAATGTGTTGAAGCTAATTTTCCCTTTAACACCGATACCAAACACACCACTGGAATGCCTCCTAATAGAGTCAGTCCACCCAAAAAGCATTTATTCCTAAACCTCTACTGGTATCCAGCAAGCACATATTTTAATGTACGGTAGTATAAAGTTTGTCTATTGCATTTTTGCCTCAACAACATTTCATAGCAAATAATTTGAATTACATTTTTTGGGCTTGTACAAGCTTTAAATTGCAGCTACGCTCTGCTGAGGAAATGTATTTTTGTAACCCTCGTCAGTACGAGTAAGACTTAGTAAGGTTTAAGTCCGTCTATTTGGGTGAACTGACCCTTTAACACCATGATTTACTGTGCTGCACTCACAGGGACAGGTGCAAGTGTGTACACTGCCCGTACTGTAATAACTAGGAGCGTGTGTTTGCTTATAAATCACTGATAGAGTGGTGTGTTTTAGGAGCGCGTGACGTGTAGCTCTCAGTTTCAGGCTGTTTATATGTCGTAGCTGTTGCCATGGGGATGTGTTCCCTGGCTCAGTGTGTGTGTGTGTGTTCTTGTATAACTCCTTAATTAGAAAGTGGACAGCTCGTGTCCTCAATGGCTTCAAATCCAGTGTTATATACCTCCTTTACTGGCACTTACTGTACACAGACACACTCATACACACACCAGATTTGTATTGCTTTGAAAGGGAAAAAGCTAGGGGGCACTGTAAGGTTTTAAGACCTCTTGCTCTACAGCCATTGTAAATGTGCCTGACTGTGTTTTAAACTATATTATTATAACGATTATAGTAATAATAAGCCATTATAGATATATAACGGCTCAGATTTTTTGATGTATTTTCATGTTGCTGTGCCACTGTGTGGCTCGGGATAAGGGGGGTAAATTATGTTAGGTGCGTGTATGTTTGTGTGTATTTCATCAGCAGAAGAAGACTGATCCGACAATCACAAAAATATATGGGATTATCTCTGTTGGACACCTCTGAGATTGATGTTTCACTGCTGTGTTCTCGCACACACTCGAGAAGAGCCGCTCAACCAGTGAAGACAGTAAAGAACTGTTGAAGGCAACAGGACGACTCTGGTTGATGACTTTCTCTGGCTCTCTGTAAAATGACCTGATGATCATAAATGCAGCATCGGGCAAGGAAAGAAGCCACACAAGACTCTTACTAAGAAACTGAATCTCTACTAAAGGAAGTAGAAAGAAGACTTTTACTTTGGTCTCTATTGTGAGGGATAAAGAGGACACTTTTACTTTGATATACCTCCTCTGTGTAGAGGAGACTTAAGGATGAGATGTGTTCAAATCCTGGTGGTTATTATATTGGCATGGTTTTATTTCAGTCATCCTCTTTCCTTTCATATTTTCTTTTTCTTTCTTTCTTTTCTTTCTTTACTTTCTTTCATTCTGTCTCTCTTTTCCCATTTTATTATTTTTTTTCCTCTTCATTTTCTTTGCCTTGTCCCATGTTATTTCTTGCTTTTTTGTCTGAAGTTTAAAAGTTCAAATAAAAAAATTCAAGTATATAATTTTTGCCTTAAAACGATTTGTTACAGTTACTTACAAACTTACCCCACCTAATTTCTCAATCACGCAAACCTCTTCATCACAAACACGCTCGTCATCATTCTCTCCATTTGTACACACACTGTGTCCCGTAGTGTGTGTTTCTGCACTGTTGATCAGTAAAGTGTACTTTACAGTCTTTTAAACAGCTGAGTGTCCTGTCTGACGTGCTGAACTTTTTACCTCAGGTCTTGACATTTCAGTGTAAACATGTTATAAATGTGTTAAGGTAAATTTAATCAGCATTAAGAAAAAAAAAATCGTTTTTTTAATTTACACTGGGACACTTCAAGGTGAGTGAGTTTTTGGGAGTTTGTTTCTCCTGAAGTGCAGGAACTGATCTGATGCCAACTTAGTTCATTAGAGGTTCTCAGACCCACAAGGCTTGGACTGTGACTTGCATACATGACGTCAACAGCTCTGTACTGAATCACTGCCACTGACTGCTGGCTTCACTGTTGTCATGACAAACATGTGCCAAACAGGAAGTGTCTGTTGAGTGCGACACATTGTTGATTGTTCTTTTGGCGGGACACTGATTGGAGATTTCCAAGCGAGCTGCAGCCACGTATTACAATTTCAGTGATAACAACAAGTCATTGGATGAGACATACCCTCATTGACATCTGAGCTAAGTTAAAAAGTTTAATTAAATAGAATAAGGGGACCCACTACTTGACTTCAAAGTTTGAAATTTACTCATGCTGGTCAGCTGCTCTCAACTCCAAGAACTAGCTGTCATTGGGCAAGAGGGAGGGTACATATATAGACATACGCTAAAAAAATAGGGGCAATTAAGGGTCACCAATTCGCTAATAAACAGGTCTTTGGATAGTTGGAGGGAGTCAGAGTACCCTGAGGTAACCCAAGTTTACACAGGGATAGCATTTAAACTACATATAGAAAGGCTTTTCTCAGGCCAGGGATTCAAACCAGGAACCTTCTGCTCCACTGTGCAGTCCCATTGGTTTGGTCTCACATGCTAGCAGTTACATAACTGGACCGTGTTTTTTTTTTCCATACCCAGCCAAGTCGTACTATCTGGTATCGGTGACATCTTTACTACTGCCATAATCTTGATCCTTTCTTTCTTATCTTCGTCCATGACACATTTGGACCAATCCATTTAGTACAGGTTAAGCAAAAGACAAAATGAAAGAAACACCAAGTCATTATGGTTCATCCTCAGGTTACCATCTTTGGCGACTTTAGTGTTACTCCATCCAATAGTTCTCCAGACAAAAATGCAAATCTGTTTGTGGACCTAGAGGGAAAGTACATTTAAAAAGTAAAGACAATGCAAGGCTTAACCTCAGGGGACCATTAAACATTTTTTTAAATCAAAACACACTTTCCAGTAGTTGTTGAAACAATGAGTATCTGTGGGTGATCCACTAAACAGTTGAACTCTATCAATCTGAGCATTTAAGACCAAGTCATCACATTTTCTGGTCTCTTATCTCTATCTGAATGACTTGCAACACTGGTAACATCAAAGTATAAACTCTCTTGTTAAGGGTGTAATGCATAGTAACCCAAGAATGATTGTAGGCAGATGTTTCTGCTGTAAGTTCATTGTGTTAATACAGGGATTGTCTTGGGAATGGTGTAATAGTTGGCGTGCCGCCATGTTGTGATCTGTACAAGAGCAATTTGCCTCCCATCGAAGGTCAGAGTTGGCTGGTCATTGTTTGAAATGGCACTCAGCTGGTTTTCCCCAAATGTCAGGCACCAAACAATTACCAAATCAGATCCCAGTCCCACCTCCAGTTGAGTCATGGACATACCATTGCCATGATTGCAAACACCCACTACCCCATGGTGATGTGACCAGGCCTTGGTGATGTGATGTCGTGACTGGAAGGTTTTCCAGTTGCCAAGTAGGAAGACATGATCTGAGTGGCGGAGTTTGAACAAACACAGATCTCCCCTGGACATGGAGTTGTAGGAAAAGCTGAGTGGAAAACCCCTGGAAAAAATTGTGAGGGAAACAACTGGAACCAATCCATCTTGTTAAAGAGAGAACAGAGAGATGTGTACGAGCACCAAAGTGTCATGCTTGTTCCAGACATACCAGTGATACCAGAAACATGAGCATTGGGTAAAGCAGCATGGAAAAGCAATAAAAAGAGCTAGACAGCAAATGGAAGCAATTCATCTCATCAAAGACAGCAGAGAATGGTGCTTAAAAACAGAGTGCGCTTGAATCAGGTGTCCTGCTGTTCCATGCCTTTTAGAGACACCAGATTTATGTCATACCACATGTAGCCAATACATACTAGACTTCTAAGTCATGAAACTTAGTGGTACGACTGACTGGACATTCGGTTGGTCTGTTGGTCAGTCCACAACTTTGGTCGATAAAAAATCCAGTGAAAGATTTAATCCAAACACATTACATCCATAAAGATCCATGGTTTGCTTCAAAATGTCTGCAGTTGCTTCCAATTTTGGAATTCATGCACTCTGACCTTTGGGTTGACACCTTACATGACCAATCAGGACCTTCCAATCAATGTTTCAAGGCAACAAAAGCATATTAGAGCCTGAGTCGCAACAAGACTTTCTTTCTCTTCCCTTCATTGCCGGCATTCAACATGACGCAGATGTGTCAGTTTATATGGGATAACAACAGGGTCACCAGTCTCGTCTCTTCGGAGAGTCTGGAGCAAATGAGGTTAGTTGACTTGAGTTGATGAAAGTGAATTCAAGTAACATAAATGACATTAATGGCAACCAAAGTTTGAGGTTAAATGTTTCGATAATCATTTTTCAAATTGAACGATTAACAGATTAATGCACGTGTGCCAAGCTCTGTTAACAATATAGTTAGTTGAAATCCACCAAAGGGGGACGTTCTACATCTGTACGAGACATCGAGGCTCATGGCAAAGCAATGTGTGTGAGGACTTCAAAACAAAAACAGGATGTTTAAGTGCGAATTAGCAAATATAATCACGCTAAGGTGCTAAGAGGTTAAGCATCTCCATTTTAAAAATTCAGGAGGCTAGCAGTTATTTGTGAAATCAGAATTCTAATCTGTTGGTGTCAGGTTAACATTACCTCAAAAGTTGTCTGCTGCACAAAAAGTGAATCATTGCACATTCGTAATACCACAACATGAAAAGGCATAACACAAAGAACGTATTCTACACAGACAACAAATGTTAAAATTCAAATTGTAACATGGTTACAGTGTTTCTGTTGTATTGGTGTTCAGTGACAGAATCACAACAGCTGACCACATCCCACATCCTATCCAGCTTCCTTGTCTTTTTCCAGACACCTTTACACACTCCAGTCTGATCCACGGATATGCAAAGTTTTGGGGATGCACGCACAAACGCGCAGACACAACAGAAACAGTGAAGTGAGTGTTTGATGGTCCAACCAGCTGCCTTTGCAGGTCTCTAAGGAAAAAAAGAACTATGGGCTGTATGGTAAAGAGAGGGAGACAAAGACAGAGAGGAAGAGAGAGAGAGAGAGAGAGAGAGAAAACGAGAGGCATGCCTGCTCTTGTTGGTGTGCAGAGGGCTTTGGGTTGACTCCTTTGAACTTATGATGAGCCAAATTCCATCCTCACATCTCTAGGAGGAAGTGCCCCACATGCACACGCACATGCACACACAAACACACGTAGAAAATGCACGCACCGTCATGTTCCATCCTAGGCGTCCACTCTGCCAGACGCCACTTATCAATCCGTCACCTGGTGTCTCAGACAAAAATGTCAGCCAACATATGCACACACACGCTTAAGCAGACACAACATGCACACGTAAATATATGCATAAACACACACACACACACACGCATGCATGTAAGAGCCGAGCAGGGGGATAATTAACATCTAGAAAAAACCACACCGAAGACATGGCAACAATCCAACCATGTATTTTCCTGCTTTCTCTGCTTTGCTTTCTTTGTGCTATAAGAATATACAGTACACACTATCATATGGCTGGACACATTCCACACACTTCAAAGACCTCTGGTGAACTGAGTGTGCATGATTACAGGGAGGGCTCTCTTTAAAGGGCCTCAGAGAGAGAGAGAGAGAGAGAGAGAAACAGAGAGAGGGAGAGACGGGGAGAAAGACAGGGAGAGAGAGAAAGCAGCTGGGTCGGTGGTAAACATCTGGTGGTGGTGGTGGTGGAAGCCTGGCCCTGACATTCAGGGGAAATAGCTGCATCGCTGTTCCAAGATCCGCTTCATGCAGTCACTCCTCTCTGCACATCTGATCTAAGGTGACTCACCGTCTGTAAAGGTCCAATAAAGTCACTCGGAGTATTCCCACTTTCCTTTCCTTAACAGATTTATTTGAGTCAACAGTTTTATTTATATAATTCTGACAGTGAAGGTACGCAACTCCCTAGAAGATCACTGTTTTCCCTGTTTTGGATCATGGGAACATTGCATATTGACTCACAGCCCGTGTTGCACAACAATTCACTTCTCACTTGTTTCAAGGTTTGGAAGCCCTTCCCCAACTCATCTGTTTTCTCTTTTTATGTTGTACACATCAACAATGGACGCAGGATTTCACATTGAAAAATATACATACAGCCTTATTTCCATTAAAGGAAGGGTAGATAACTCTGGAAAGCCAGCAATATTTGCCCCCCCCCCACACACACACACACACACACACACACACACACACACACACACACACACACATGTTGCTTGGGGGTGTGGCCTGTGCTCCGTAAAAAGGCGGAGAGAGGACACCAGTGCATCACTTTCAACATTATTCATCTCATTACCTCATGTCTCATTCAGTGGTGTGTTAACACACCAAACATACAAAAATATACACAGCATCCAAAAAGACAGAAACCATGGCGTCACTTTTCATACCTTTAAACTCCCTCAGTTATCAGTTATTTGCTGAAACGCTTTATTGAAGTTTTCTCTGGTTTGTCCTCTTGCTTGATCTAAACGGTTAAGAGCGGTTAGAAGTTACTCTGCCATCCTCCGGTAGACGTGGAATACCTCCGGCGGCGGTGAAGGTTTTTGAGTGGCTGTTGAACGACAAAGGTAAAGTACACATGGAGAGCCAGGGAGACATTTGATTGGTACTTTCCATCCACTTCCTCATGGCAGTGATTGGTCTAAGTTTATTTTATTTTTTTTACAGGATAATATCAGCTCGAAATGGCTGCTCTTTTTTTTTTGTGATGTTGAAAGAAATGATTGGTCCCATACATGAGTTTCAATATAACAGCAGATAAATCAGATCATTCTACCCCCCTGTACTGAAGATAATGAACTTATTTAAAGCTCCTGTGAGGAACTTTCTGTTTGTCATTTTGACGCCCCCCTGTGGACAAAGCAGTACCTCTTTTTCTTTTGCTAATCTTTTCCTTAATCTTTCCTTCGTTCTGTCCTCCGACTGTCAAAATGATTGTTCAGTATGACTCTTTGTCGTGGAAAATGTAATCAAAGTCTTGTTTTGGGAGCGAGCTGTTAGGGCTCACAGCTAACCAGCAGCAGTAGTTGCAATCAACTGTACAGCACAAATCCATCTTGATGTGGCTGATCATCTTACAGAGGCGTCAATATACACGTCAGGCTGTGTTAGTAACAGCTAAAACGTCTGCAGGGGAACATTGCAACTGACAGAGAAATACATTTAAAATAAAAATCTATAACACATCATGGAATTTAAAAACTTGTTTAACAATTTTTTGATCTGCACTGGAATATCATGCACTTTATGGTTGATCTCACAAACATCCACGTGTGAAACCTAAATCTGAACAAATAAGAAATATTAAAAAACGATGAGTAAGCTAATATTACAAACAGAACGCAGAGGTGACACTGCACTGACTCTTTTTGCCGTTAGGGGGCTCCACTGTGTAGTCTCTGTGTGTTTAACCTGTGTTTACCTGTATTCTTGCCCCATCAGTTGCCCTCTGGAAGATGATAAGTGTTTATTGATCTCATCCAAATTTAATTTTATTCCTTGAGAGCATACGATGCTGATCCAGGAGCAGTTTTTTTTTCCCCTACTGGCTTAGAATTACACCAGTGGCTGTTTTCTTAGTACAGTTGCTGGAATGTGTGTGTGTGCCTGTATGTGTGTGTTAGAGGGAGAGAGGGTGTGTGTGTGTGTTTAGAGAGAATTATCTAGAACTCAGGGGCAATGAGTGTATTTGGCTGAGTTTGCTTGCTTATAAATACAGAAAGAAAGACAGAGGTCGACTACTGTCTAAGACTAACACGTACATAACAGAAATGAACAGCTTGTTTTTTGTATTGTTTGCACTTATTCCGTATGTTGCTCTTGAAGTATTTGTTGCTGTTGTTTTCATAAAATAATGATCTTAAAGAGGACGCTTTGTCATGATGACTGAAGGAATTCTTGTCGTTTTCAGTCTGGGACTTCAACTGACGAGTTGAGTTCAATTTTAATGAGGCTGTAGCCGTGCACATTTATAATTCACTTCTTTCTTCTTCTTCTTCTTCTTCTGCTAAGTGCAACTAAACTCTCCAAAGTCATGAGTTAACATCCTTGAAAATCAAACATTTATTTCAGGGGGTAAAAATACGCTTGATGCTGAACTTTTGGAAAAAACAAATGAAGCAGCATCAGTTCAGGCGTAACTTTAACTCTCACCAGAAATAATTTAGGAAAAGTCCTTACATCAAATGGCTTGTATGTAGGTGTGTAAAGGAGGCATTTAAAACTGTGCATTTGGCACTGAAACACTTGGCAGCTTACATTCTCTGTCTCGATATCAAGCACCAACACGCCCCGAAAAATCACTTCACAGATAAAAAAAAAAAAACTATTCTGTGTGTACATGTAAGAGTGCTGTAATACATGGAGCCAAAGGAAGTTTAAGTGAACATGTACAGATGTGATCTCCTGATAGATAACCGTGCACAAACACATACATGTCTGCATTTCATACCGATAAGTTCGGCACATTCCTAACTTTCCTGCACATTACACAAACTATGTACCTCTTTAATGACACTCCAAAAATACCAATCTATACTTTCACATGCATGTTTACGTCAAATTTATTGCGATAAAGTTTTCTTTTACATTATAAGGCTCCTTCACTTTTTTTGGAGTTTAATTTCTACATTTAATTTCAATGATTCTTCTGCACCAGATCACTGAGACAGACTCCTTGTAAATCAAATCCTGTCTGATTTTGACACACCTGTGCATCAAATTCAGAACAGATTTCATCGATTTTAATCTAAGTTATTTTATTTTTTTGCTATATCCCTGCATGTTAATGTTCCCATCATAAGCTCCGGTGTTGGATCCGTGACCCTTGGACCAGTCAGCTGAGGGATGTGGAGTGTCAGTGCAGCCACCAGAGGGACTTTGTCCTGTTGTCTCAGTTTGTTTTTGTGGCACTAGGACAAGGCTTTGTGACACTCAAAAAAGCTCCCACTGATTGACTTTCTTTTTTTTGCTTCTGTCTGTAAGAAACGCACACTTTTGTCAGCGATATTGAAATATATTTATAATTTAAAAAATGTTTTGGTAGTTGTTAGAAAGGCGGATGATTTGTAGGTGAGCAGTGGGATCATGGTGACACAGGTCAGGTCATTTGTTGCTGCAGGTTTTGGCTATGTGAAGATATTCTGTGTCATGTGAAGATAAAAACAAACCAGGCAAAACTGGATTCAGCATTTGTCATTTCAGGATATTTCAGCATCTTTTCTGGCTAACAGAGACATAAATTCTCTTAGAAACAACAACTGTTATGTAATACATACGAATAGCCTTTTAAGAGCAGTCTTCATTTCCTCTGAAAATAAAAGCCGCTGAGAGTGGAGCTTGATGTGTTTCAAAACAAATGTTTTATTACATCTTTATGACTTTTTTTTTTACACCTCTAGACGGTCAGTGTCCATAAACAATAAAGTGGCATAAAATGTGTTGCATAATTCATGTTTTTAACAGCTCAAGGCTTTTGTTTTGATGCCTAAATCGCCAAAAGACCTTTTAATTATTGTTGTTTAGTCGAATTGATTAAACAAAAAAGGCTATCAGAAATAGTTTTTAAGTGATACTTACTTTTAATTATTACTTACTTTTTTAGTTATTGTTTTCCCTTCTTGTAGGGTTTTTAGTCTTTTTAAATCGTTTTTGATGCTGATTGTTTCTATCATAAAGTTGAGGCAGCGGCTCTGCTGTTTTGCCTTTTTTTTTTTTTTTTTTTTTTTTTTGGAGTGCGCAACGTGTATTACGGTAAAAGGAGGCGGGCTCTGACCTACATGTGCGTCGCGTTTTGATTGACATGGCGGAGTCCGAGCAGTACGCGTCGAGCCGCGCCAGCAGACAGTCAGGACCCGACCCTGGGAATAAAAAACGCGCAGCTCCGTCTGTTTGAAGATTATTTTATTGCAGCGAGGTGAGTCCTTTTTTTTTTTTTTTTTTACACTTCTTCTTTCACGGTATCAACGCAGCCCGCGAAGAAAGCGGGGGGCATGGTGGCCGATGGAGTCGACGTTAGAAAAGTTTTTTAGAAGTGCGTGTGTGTGTGTGAGAGAGAGTCTGTGTGTGAGAGAGAGTTTGGAGAGCTGACGCCGGCAGTCTGGGCCACTTGGCCAGCGCAAAGGAAAAAGGAAAACTACTTCAGTGCTTCTGCTGCGGAGGAGGAGGAGTGGGGAGAACCGAAACTTTTGGGCTAATTAACCCTTGTTTTTTAGAAAGAACGAGATAAAGCAAAACAGCGGGGACGTGTATTCCACATAAGTCGTGCTGCTTGCTTCGCTGTTGCGTCTGGACTCTCCTCTTTGTGGTCCCGATTTCTCCGCTTTTCCCGAAAGAATGTGTTTTTGTCTCCGAGGACTTCAGATGGAGTGAGTGCGCAACAGGAGAGAAAAAAGAAGAAAAAAAACCTTTTTTCTCTCCGCTTCATTTCTTTAAATCTAAATCTTGTTGTGCTGCGACTCGCTCGGTGGTAAATGTTCGCTTGTGTTTTTAAGCTGCTCGAAATCAGGAAACGAGCACTTTATAAGAGCTGGAAAAATAACTTTGGAAGGGAAGATGCTGAGGCAGTCAGATTTGACAGAGGGGGTTGCGAAATCATTGAATCGCCTCTATAGGGGGTCATTCCGCATTGGATAACTGGTGAGGAACACTAGAGGGGCTGTTTTAGAGCAACTTTCCAGAGAGGTTGTGTGCGGTTGCAAAATGCAGGAAAAAAGGGGCTTTTGAGGAGGAAAAAAATCCCAACTCCAGCATATCCTAGCATTCCTTCCAGCCAGTCACAGTCTCTCTCTCTCTCTCGCTCTCTCCCTCTCTCTCTCTCTCTCTCTCTCCCTCTCTCCCCCTCTCAGAAACGACTACGTGTCTGTCTGTGCAGAGAAGACAAACCTCTCTCTCTCTCTCTCTCTCTCTCTCTCGCTGATGCAGACGTGGAAATCAAACATTGGGCTCCTGCTTGAAACGATCGATTATCTCGGCTTTCCACGTATACCTACATTATAAGCACACACACACACACACACACATACACACACTCACACACACACACACAAAGCTGTGTAAGGAGCCATTTAAGACAAGGAGTGAGGGTGACAGAAGTTGCAGGGTACAAAAAGAAAAGAGGATGCAAAAGATGAGATGCTTGTTAGTGCTTTTGCTTTGATTTTTAAATGTGATGACCTGACTCAGAGGTTGACTGTCATGCTGAGTGGTGGGGGGGGGGGGGGGGGGGGGTGCGTTGTGGGAGATAATTGGGGCTATGATTTGGGAATCACAGACCCCCCTCTGCTGTGGGCTCTGGATCCAGTGCATGGTAAAAAAGAATATAGGCTCCAGGAAAACACACACACACACACACACACACACACACACACACACTTTTTTTCATGGGGGAGAGAAAGAGAAGAGGGAGAAATCCGATCCCAAATACATGACGTCAGATGACATTCCTTTGGTGAAAGGCTGATGTGGCCTTGAATTTTTTTTTTTTCTAAGAAAAACTTTTTTTTTTTTTTTTCTGAGTGGGGTTGTGCAGATAAAATGATTGGCATACCATCTGGAAAGGTGTGTTCAAGGTCCAGGTGGGAGCGTAGGAATTCTCTCCGTGCGGTGCATGAATGGGCAATTTTATTTTGCTTCCACAAGTCAGAGGCATCAAAGAGGTTTAGCATCAAACGTTCAGATTCGTGGACGGTGAGCAAAGGTGAAATATAGAGAAGAACTTTTTTTCATTGTGAATACATCCCCTCTAGTGTACGTTTTCAGATTTGATTTTGCCCCTTAACTTTAGTCAACTTTTTTTTTCCAAATGTCACCTTTTCTGGAACTGACCCATGCCTCAGATTTCAGCAGTTGCTTAACCCCCTCCGCTCTGCAGCCTCAGGGTATTTCTTTTCTGATTCTCTGGTTTCAGTCAGGGCTGTTTGTCGTGGCCTGCAGCGTCCCCTTCCCTGCAGAGCTGAGATGTGGAAAAAAATGCTGATTTAGCAATTAATCAGCCGGTATAAAGACATGTAAATGAGGGACCTCTCAGTGCTGAGGTATCTGTGTAGCCTGAAGGTACAGGTGCAGAGCTAATCAGAGGATTAAAGGTGCAATCCGTACTTTTAAAGTTTTTTTTTTTTGCCTTATACTTAAAGCACTACACACATATCCCTCTTAACACAGACTAAAGAATAAATCACTGCACCATGTTCTCTGAGAGCTATAAGCCTCTTTAGGTTGAACATTTATACCCAATTAGGCTGTAAACACAGCTCATTGGCTGACATATATGAAGTTATGTAACACTTTGAATGCATTCTTGAATGCAAATGACACACTATGTAAGACGTTTTGAAAACAAATCTTATTTTGCCGTTGGTAATGGTTTCACTTTTTTGTGAGTTTTGTGGAAAGTCGGTGCAGAGAAGATCTGGGAATGTGTTGCTAGATGATGCACAAACAAAAAAAAAAGCATAATGTAAGCAGGGGAGTTCACACAATGTGATGCAATCGGAAGCAAGTTTTAGCCAGCCACTTGTAGCTCTCTGTGTTATTTCTGTGTTTAAAAAAATAAATAAGAAAAAATAAGTTCTAATTCAGCTGATTATATGAGAGAACAGAGAGACGATGTAGGAGTCAGGTAAGAGCAGAGTAGCTATTGTTGCGCTGTCTTTCCCATGAAAAGGGAAAAAGGCTTGAATAACACCTTATATAAGTTGAGCCGTGTTCTGTAACCTTCACGGCTTTGTCGCACAGGTACAGTACAAGCCTGTGTCGGGCTGCTGGATGGAAATATGTAACTTTGCAGCTGCATTGTTTGATCCCACTTAAAGTTTGTCTCATTCCACTTGAGTGCCTGAACAACGAGTGGAGCATTAAGAATTCAGAGTAGAAAAAAAATCAACTTAGAGTGCTGCTGTCTTTGATTGACACTTTTTCCTCCTCCAGCAGGTGAAATTAAACACTAAAAAAGACATCAAGTGAGATACTTAGCCTCTGATATTCAACGACAGATTATTCTAAGCCCAATGGGAAACTTGTTCCCCGTGTTTCAAGGCGACTCATGGTGCCAAAAAAATCCGTCTCTGCCTAAATTGGACTCTCCAATTTCTGCCCACTCAGGTTCATAGTTCTCTGCTGGTCTGGTGAAACCTTCAGGTACACCTGGTCCAAAGGGGGTCAGAGAAGGGGCAGGATGATGCTCGCCATTGTGTGTGTGTGTGTGTGTGTGTGACTGGTAACCTAGAACATGTTATCCGAGGAGTAGTGTTTCCGAGCAGTGCTTGTGTATCAGAAACACAAGCTGGTGCAGCTCTAGAGTTACACAGACAAGACAATGCAGCGGTGGAAAGTGTGTGTGAGCGTGTGAAAGAGAGAGAGATAGAGGGAGGTGAAGAACAGGAGGAGGGGGTTCAGGTGAATATTCTCACGAGAAGAAGCTTGTTCCTGATTGAAATTTCCAGAAATCAAAGCGTATTTATTTAACTGTAAAGTTTTGGAGTCTTAGTCAAGGTGCTACCATCTTCTGGCACACCTATAAGCACTGAAATAGATTTCTTAAGGACACTGACCTTTTTTTTTTTTTTTTTTTAGAATCTTAGATGGTAAGATTATAGCTTCTCATCTTACTGTATCTCATTTATTATTATTATTTTTTTAATATATTAAACTGAAAGTCTTCGGGTGTTGCTTAAACATCCCCTTACAAATAAGTCATCTGTTAACCCAGAGAAGGAACTTGAAATTAATGTATAATTAGCAGGAAAGGTAAGATGGTCCGTATAGGACAGTTATGATCCTTTTTTTTACAAGCAGTAATTCAAGTCTTGGAAGCTTTAGAAACTAGCCTGTGGATACATAATTATCCACCATTTATCCTGTGCAATCTTCTCTGTGCCTGCAGCTAATCATCCATAATGGCCCTTTATTTATTTATATATATATATATATATATATATATATATATATATATATATTATCCTAAAGGGCCCTTTTTGAGGTTCTCCATTTGGCCTAGATCAGCCTCCCATATTAGGAATATTCTCCTTCTAATTTTGATTTAATTATGTACTAAATCATATCTGCAGTGTGCATACATTCCATCAGTGGTACCATCTGTTTCTTTAAGATGTAACAGGTGTGCTTCCCAGAAGGGTCCATGCCTTCACGGTTGCTGTAGCGGAGGTGTGGTCAGGTTCGCTCAAGTGATCCTGCCGCTTCCTTCTTCCTGCCTGCTGCTGATTGGAGGGTTTCTGATGGTTTGGTCGGATGTGTCGAGGCGTTCTTTGCTTCTTTTTCTTTTTTTTTCCTGGGAGGTCAAGAGGTTGACACCTGGAGTGCAGCAGCAGCAGCAGCAGGACAGTTTCTGCACGTTGTCTTCCTCCTGTCTCTGCGCTAACTCGTGTGTCCTGATGATGCACAGTGCACCTTGTGTGTTCTCCCTAAGGTGCAGCAGACCGGTTTGTTTGCCTTGGAAATCACCCACATTGAAGCTGCCGTGATTTCTGATGGAGAACAGGGGATTTCTAGAGGTTCAACGAACCTAAACACTGCAAATGTACTGCAAATATAAAAGATGTTTACTTATTTAAATGGCTTCATGTGCATCAATTAACAAAACAATTCAATAAATTCTCTGTCAATGAGCTAATGGGTTTAATGGTTAATCCTTTAAGCTTATTAGCTTTTAGCAGAAGTCTAAATACATATTTATTTCTGAATGTGTTTTTTCTCTCCATTGTGCCTCTACTTCCAGACTTAACCTACAACATCCATTCATGACATCAAAACTTTTATTTGGTATTCTGTCAACTGTATCGATTTTTCTTTGCTTTTCTTCAATGTCACAAGTCCTCTAGTTCATCATATTCCGCCAATAAATGTATTTTTAAAAAATAACTGTAATTACAACAACCTTTTGAGAAAGTCACATCATTCCCCCCAGAATACATTTTCTTCATTTTGTATCGGCACCGGCTGAGATTAATCTGAAGATATCCTGCTCTCTGATCAGAGTTTTCTGAAAACTTCTGAACTTCCTCCAATATTTAGGGAAAGTTTCTGCAGCTTTGTTTGTGTGTGACGACAGCAATTGTGACGCAATAGCAGCTACTTCAAGATCAATCTGACACACAAAAAATCCAGACTTTATTTGTATGATAGTTTTCGAGTTTGCATATGTCAACAAAGTGTTTTACATTCACACACCACGTACCAGCTGCATGGAGAGAAGTCCAAAAAACGAACCACATTTCATTCCCTATCTCGTGACGGCTGCTGGTTATCTGCTGCTCGATTCTTTCACTTTCTGTTTCCCAGCTTCTTCGTTTCTGTTTCTCGCTCTCTCTCTCTCTCTCTCCTGCATGCTCTCTCTCTCTCTCTCCTGCATGCTCTCTCGCTCTGTCTTTCTCTCCCATATGAACGCTGCCGTTTTGTTGAAGTATCCCAGCATCTCATGTTTGCTTGGCACGGAGCTGCAATGTTTACCCTCCTCCTCCTTCCCTCCACCCACCACCCACCCCCCCCCCCCCCCTTCTCCAGAGCCCCCTTTTCTGTCTCCCTTGATAATTTCCTGCATTGTTGACAGTTGATTTAGAAGAAGATAAAAGAAGCCTTTCAACTTCTCCACCCTCCGTCTCCCTCTTCCCCCCCCTCCCCTCCCCTCACATTCCCCTCTCCTCATCTCTTCTTCTCATACAGCCGAATGTTTAATGTCAATTTTTGTCTCGAGTTTTACAAGTTTCAGTCGAAAAAACAGCGTCTGACATTTGAAGAAATGTGAAGCCTGCTCTGAACGAAAATGATTTCCTCAAGGACTGTCACTGGAGGTCATTCAAGTTCTCTGCTGCTCGAAACTTTTAGTTTACCAAGAAAACAAAAGTCCTAGAAGAATACTGGTAGTTTAACTTCAAGTGAAAAGCCCTGCAACAGGTTACCAGAAGATCATTCCTTTATTTGATCCCATATATTCTTATCATTGTAGCAGGTTTACATGGCTTTGCATTGATACTTTATAATTCATGCTTAGTTTACGAATGAGAAAATGAATCCAATGCGACATCTTCAAATGTCTTCATCCATGTGGCTAACCATCCAAACATAAAGGTGTCATCAGAAAATCAAAGCAGCAGAGTTTAATTTGCAAAGTGACATTTGAAAAACCTTTACATACACTACATGTACATGCATACCTACTACACCTGTGTAGAAAGCTATGCAACACCACATAGAGCTCAGTAGACTAGATCAGTAACTGAAAATGATCCACATTTGATTTAAAAAAAAGTAGCAGTAATTTAGAGTGGAAACAGTTTTTCTTTAGATGAGTTGGTTGAGTGACAGAAAATGTACAAGCATCCCACCACACTGTCACTTTGAAGAAGTGGCACCTGGAGAACACCACTGTAATTTACCGCAACCTCTGCGCCGCTTTGATGCATTGGAATACACAACAGTGCCCGCACATGATGCAACGTGTGACTTCATCAGAAACTTTCACTTCTCCAGTTTGTGATGTGAGTCGTTCGCTCATCACTTTGCCGTCATATACGAATGGTTCCCGACAGCAGCTGTTTCGCTGCAGCAGAGACGACTGCGGCGGAGTGACAGTGCAGGAAGGGAGCAGATGATGAAATAAAGGGATTAAGATGGAGGAGAGATAAAAAAAAAAAAAAATGTTTGGAATCTAGAAATAGGCTGTTGAAGTTACTCAACAAATCCTCATCAGTTAGAGACGCATGCACGCAGGAAAACTACTTTTTGTATCGCTCGGGGGGGGGGGGGGGGGGGGGAGTGGCTTATTGAGGAGCGTGCACCTGTATACACACACACACACACACATGCACGCACACACACAGCACTGACTTAACACACATGCATGAAACATAAACACACAAACACACACACACACACAGGGCTAAATTTACGTGCCTGCATTAGCATGCCAGGCGTGTTGGTGTTGCTAGTTGGCAGGCCCATGGAAAGTTCCGCTGCTTGTTAATGGCTGTTTTTATGCCTGACTGTGAGCATTATGAGAGTGTATCTCAAGTGTCTGCTGCAGGCTGGGGTTCGCGTGCGTGTGTGTGTTTGGGTGTGTGGGTGTGAACTGAATCTTTACCTGGATACTTTCCTTTTTTCAATATGGCTGCATCTAGAAAGACAAACTTTTCTCACATTTTTCAGCGTGCTATATATTTTTTGGCATGTTATCTCGGTTTTGTGTCTGCATACAGTATATAGTGGTGTTAGTGTGTGTCTGTGTGTGTGTTCTACACTCTGCTGCATGCTGTTGGTTTTGCAGGACCTCAATCAGTCTCTGCTTAGGGAGGAAGTCGGTGTTTTTTGGATGCAAAGCCACATGTTTTATTGCTTTCCCTTGTTAAACCACCCTCCTCCATCCCCTCCCACCCTCCTCCACTCTCCCCCCCCCCCTACAGAGCATGCAGACACACTTCGACTCCTCCCTCCCCTCCCTCCTTCCTCTCCTCTCACCCTGTCTACCCCCAACCACCCCATCCCTGCCCTGCATACCTGTCATTTCTCCTCTCTTCCCTACAGAACATTTCCCCTTTTTTGAGGGGGAAAATTCTGGCATCCACATCCGTAATTCAAAATGGAGAAAATAAAAAAAGCTTTACCCTGACCACTCGGACAAACCCAGCTACTGCGACAAACTACATATCTAATGTAATTGAGAATGAAACAGTATAAAAAGGTGCGTGGTGTAATTAAAGCTCCTGTGGGGAACTTTTGGGTTTTGTTGATTTTGGCGACCCCTGTGGACAAAAAGGGATGATTGACCTCTCTGCTGATATTGTCCTGTACGTGTGTGAGGAGTGTTTTCTGACAACAAAAAAAAAGAACAACTCTCTTTTTAAAATGTCTAAACTACAATGACATGAAAAGGCCATTTTTTATCAGGCAGCTGGAACCTCCCTCGTCTGACACCTACACCGCGACAACGTGGACAGGCATTTAAAAAAAAACTCTTAAAGGAATAATCAAACTTCTCGCTAACAGTCTGGTTTGCTGTTGTGGGTCATAAAGAGACGTCAGTGTTTGTTTCTGGCTGTTTTATAAAAGGCTCATGAAGGTCGAAAAAGATTGTTAACATCAAAATCACGAGTCTCCGCTTGCAGAACGGAACACCTGTATTTTTCTCTTTGGCTGTACCATTTTCTGACCCTAGAGGAAGAGGAAGGGAGAGGGAGCACTTCAACTTTTGTACCACAAGTGAACCTGATACGGTTTGACTTTGGGGGGAAAAAAAAAAAAAGTTCTTTACTTGAAACAGAAAAACACAAAAAAGAATATTGGATTTATGTTTTAAAATAAGAATCTTCTGCCGTTGTCTTGCCAGTGCTGCCCTATTTTTCTACAGTCTCCCCTCCTCGCCCTCGAGCCGGACCCCCCACAAATCACTAAAACATCCCAAACACACAGACAGGCAGAAACACACACACACCCACATCCCCGAACCGGTGTGTGAAATCCTGAGGCTGATTGGGGAGGAGGAATGTGACCCTGTGACCCCAGGCTGTGGGGAGGGGTGTTATAAGTGTGTGTGTGTGTGTGTGTGTGTGTGTGGTGTGGTGTGTGTGTGTGTGTTGTTATGGAGCAAGTGATTGTATGTACATTTTCCATTGGCTTGCTATTCCCAGAAGTGTCCTCTCTTATTTTTCAGTCGTTTCTAATGGATTAAACACTGCGGCCGGCTCCTGAGAGACACACACACGCACTTACACACACACACGCACATTCATAACCACGGCGATGGGTTAGTCATGGAATTAGGCATGTAAGGAAGCATTCATTCATGATTTCCCTGCTGCGTTGTGCATTTAAAGCTCAGTGTGTCGTGTGTGTGTGTGCAGCTCTCACAGACTCCGTTGTTGTCTTGTCTGTGAGAGAGGAGACAGGTTTCTCATGTAGGTGTGACTAAATAGTCTTTCTCTTTCAGCACCCACCCACCTACACACAACGACACACACACACACACACACACACACACACACACACACCACCCACTGAGCAAGCTTTCTCATGGCCCATAAAACTGATGATCTGAACGTCTCTCTGTGGTTTTTCTGCGCTAAGAGCTCAACCATCCGAGGATTAGATTTTATTTTGTGCATCCGTCTCTATCTGCGAGTGTGTGTGTGTGTGTGATTGAGTTTGAGTGGTGGGGGGGGGTTGAATTCACTTCTTGACTTGGCATAGCCGTCTTAATTAAGACTCCTGGCATGCGGCCCTGATGGAGCTCGGCGTTAGCAGCTAGAGACGTGCTGTGTTTGCAGGCCGGGGCGGCAGCAGGTCCGCTGGCACTGAATGCGGCCTCATTGTCTGGACTCTGCGGTCGTCCTCCCTCAGCCCTCTTTACTTCCCCCGCCAGTAATGTAGAGCTGATTATAAAAGATTGTGGGTCAACGCAGCGGAATACACGGCAATGCAAAGAGGTGATTGAGCCATATGGAGGAGGAGGTTAAGTCGGTGAACTCGACAGAAAACTTAAAACAACAAAAGTCATCCAAACAAACTCTCAACTCTGAATACTTATAGGAACTCTTTGGTTGCTCTCACCTCTATAGTTTTTTGGTTTACATATTTGCTCAAATACAAGTTTTCTTCCTCATTTCATGAAGTTCAAAAGATGTTGTTAATTTAGAAGTTTTCCTTATTCAGCATTTTGTGCATCTATGTCTTAATTGCTCTGATCTTGACATTTTAGCACTGATAATGAATTAGTGCTTTCACACTCGCACAAAACTCCTGAAGTTTTCAGAGTTAGCCGATTTGGGAACGCAGCAGGATATAACCACAAGAATTCACCTCAATCGTGTGGAATGACAATCACCTTGTACCGGTCTCTGTGCTCGTAATCAAAGTGCTGGATTATATTTTCTCTTCACCAGTATACGCTCCACTCTTTTGTCAAAACCACACATATTGATATACAGGCTAACATTCTCATTATAGCGTCACATAGCGGACTCTGTTGTTTTGTTAGCCACTTCTGTGTTGTTCTTTTCACATCACGTCTTTCCTAAAGCCCCCCCCCCCTGCCCTGCCCCCTCTCTCGTCCTAAAGGGATAGTCTCCCGCTGTGAGGTGCATAAGGGAACAACCAGATCAGGAGGATTTGAGGGTCAGGCCTACTGAAATTCTCTAGCCTTTTTTTAGGAATGCACCGCTTTCGTCTATTAGGCCTGCAAGATATGAGAAATATGTTCAATGTTGGAGTAACCTTGTGCAATATTGCAACATGGTGCATTAAAAAAACAGAAATTAAAAGGTGCTAAAAATACTAGCTTTAACTCACAGTTTTTACGCCGACTGTTCTTGATGTTTTAGGAGGGGTTGTTTTCATCCAATGAATGGTGCACCTATTGATCTGATGGTAGCTAATGACTTGCTTGAGATTTATCTGACTTTAATAAAGTGGTGTGAAATCACAACCCTTATACCCGGGCCTGTGTCGCTTAGGTAAAATGTACGCAAACAATGCTTGGTTTGGTTACATCAACTATTTGTCCTTATTTACAGGGAGACATTCAGACTTTCCTGATGTGTATGTTGCAAAAACAAAATCTTAATTTCAAGTGTGAGTAATGTATTCATACAAAGCTTTTTTTATACACATAAGTCACACAGTGTATTAAAATAATTGTATGCCACACATGGGAATAAAACATATGGAGCACAAGGTGGCCCACGTTAGCTAGTAGCTATACCAAAATAAAGAAAGTGCAAACCTGAAGACAAACGTGCTCACACATACAGAAAATATAAACCTGGTGCAGGATAGGTTACCCTAATGCGTCCCTAAAAATACTGTATATGAGAACAGCCACATGTATACACACATTTAAACACAAATGTGTATCACATGCAGGAACTGAACATTTGGTTTCTTTCTGTGGTATGAGTTTAGGTTTTGGGGTTTCCCTCCAGGGACCCATTAGCTGAGATGTTTATTGTGGATTGTCGGGGTTAAAGCCCCACTAAAGTTTGACTTTCTTAAACTCTGTGTAACCAGATGCCATGTACTAACCTAAATATGCTGAAACTACATGCATACAATAAGTGATCTTCATCCCTGTGGTGTGTCGGTGTGCGGTCCAGGATCAGCTGTAAGTTTTCTGACCCGAGTGTCAGACTGAAAGTATGGCCTCATGTCTGCCAGGGTAAACAATGTATTGTGTATATGTGTGTTTATGCATTTTGTGCGCATGCTTGTCTTTGTGTGATGGAGTTCGAGCATGCCTGTGCTCCGATTGGGTTGTGTTTATGCGGGTGTGTATGTGTGCAGATGTGCGCAGTGAGGAGGAAGTGGCTGTGTTTGTTTAAACTAAGCACGCTCAGCCATGTGGGACAATTTAGCGGGAATGAGAACCCCTACACCTCCCCTCCTTCCCCATGCCTCCACCATTCTCCAACCCCCCCCCCCCCACCACCCAACCCAACCCCCAATTGAATGGGCTCTTCTGATGGCTGAGGGGGTTGTTTGGGAAGTAGGGCCAGTAATGTGGGGGGTGAGGATGAGGGAGGAGGGCAGACAGGTTCAAGCTGGATGAGGGGACAGAGGAGGAGGAGATAAGGGAGTAGAGTGAGAGGAGGAAGGCTAAGAGGAAGGCTGATCACTGGTGCATAAAAACCAAAGTGTTACTAATTTCCATTGGGCACTGGTGCTTTAAATGTAAAAAAAACCATGCAACCACTGAAGTCACAAACACACAAGCCGCCTTATCTGATCACTTGAAAGCGTCCATGTCTTCAGACTGTGCATCATGTCTGCACTTTAAAGCTGCATTACATGGCTCCGCATACAGTTCATAGCAATACAGTGAAGACTGAAAGGAAGTTTTTGTTTGAAGATACACAGATAACAGACGCATGAGGATGTGGCGCTCATGCGGAGCTGCTTTTCCTGTATAGTGTTGTGCTAGCATGATATTGTCATTAAATGAACATGTGATGCACGTGTAAGGCCTCCTGAGTGCCACAGTGTGCGTCTTTTACTAATTGTATTTGTGGAAGAGATTTAAAAAAAAAAGAAAAAAAAAAAAGGCAGACCAAGAAGAGAGAATGTTTGAACCTGATTAGAGTTAATTCTGTCGTCAGATCTCCATGGTAACTGGAGGTAAAATGACTCTGAGATGAGATGACGTGCATTTCTGATTCTGACATGTTAATTATTTAAAATAGATAATGACCGACCAGCTGTTGTCTGTTTTGCTGCTCTCTGTCTGTCTGTCTACTTTATCAATGGCTTATGTTGTCGTACATTTACATAGTTGGACTATCAGTGCGTTTATGTGCTCCTTAGTGTCCCTGTTTTTAGCATTTTTCTCATTTTGATCATGATCTGGACGAGTTTAGGATCAATATTCAGCTTTCTGGTGATCCGTTTACTGTTTTGTGTTGGTTTCTCACCATCTCGGTAACTCCGTTTTTCAGTCCCACAAACACTGTTAAGAAACCTATAGATTATGAGATTGCATGCTGCAGTGTCCTGGTTTCTATCAGAGTACTTATAGAAAACCCAGGATTAGAGCGGAGCCCGATTTCTGAAACCAGGAAGAGGTGCCAACATGCACAACACAAACTTTTAACCCCTTTTTCATTGTCTGTTCAAGACGCCTTTGCTGTCAGTGTGACTGTCTCGGAGGCATGACGGCGGGGCGAAAATCGTTTTGCCACTGAGCTGCCTTTGGAGGTATAGAAACAGAGGCGAAGCGGAGCCACAGTAAATTGCTGGAACCGGCAAGGCAGGACAGCGCAGTGTGTGTGTGTGTGTGTGTGTGTATGTTCATGTCATAGTTTATCTGTTTGTGAAGCTAACGCTGCGTGGTTCCCCTCATGCTTCCTCAACGCCGTAATGCAATGTGAAAACACACCATGGAGCACCAACATGGCTGTTGCAGTTTAAAGGCTGAGTGACGGCGGAGCTTTCTTACAACGATGTTTTGGACTCCATTAAGGTCGAATGGTACTTTCAAACCCTGAACATTTCTAGTGTTGCTCATAACAGCATCAGTATCAAACGGACTGAAGTACAGATATCCGCCTCTGTTATCGGTAACCAATCCTGCAAAAGATGAGGTTTTAGATATTCCTGAGTACACCAGTCAATACACCACAGTGATATACTTTTTTTAGCCCCCAGAAAATCAACTTGTTTCAGTTAAATTATCGTACTGATAAGAATTACTGGTAAGTAGCGTATTTCCACTGATGATATGCATACTTGTAGGCATCGTAAAGTGTACTTGGTATTGGCAAATAGAAAAACTGGTATTGTTTTGGTATCAACAAGGAAAAAAGGGTATTGGAACATCTCTATTAATAACCCATGATACTTGATTGCAGGACACTTCTTAAGAATTTGGTCAAAGGGTTAAAGATCAGTGGGGTTCATTGTTGCTATCAGTGCAAAAAAAAAAAAGTGCTTGGGGCTAAAGATATTCAAGAAGGTTGTGTTCATAAACAATTCAAAGGTTTTGATTTGGTTGCATTCAAACTCGATTACCCCATAGGTCGTATTAAGGATTTCTAGCTCCATACCAAGCTAATTCCCTGTTTTTGTGTAGATACAGTCTACCCCCCCCCCCCCCCCCAGGCGGCCAACTTTGCCTTTAGTCTCCAGGCTCGTGGAACTCGCCTCCCTGTGTGGTCAGACTGAGCCCTGAAGATCCAAGGTGTTAGCAATGGGTTTGCTGTGAGCTCTCCTCGGGCTCAGCGCTGCTCCTCTCTTCAGCCTCTCCGGATCTGACCGAGGAAAAAGTCTGAACTGTGGTAGAACAGGAAGAGGGAGAGATGGATAAGAAAGGAGACAGAGAGAGAGAGAGAGGGAGGGAGCCAGGAGGAGGAGGAGGGGGCAAAAGGAGAAGAAAAATCTGGAAGCGCTGCCATGAAGAATGAGTCATGTTCATGTGCTTGTGGGAGAATAGCCACTTCCTCTGTATTAGCAGACATAAACACCAACAAAATACAGCTTTTTTTTCTCAAGGGCAGTCTGGCACGTTGAGGGGAACATTAAAGCTTCGAGATGTCAGCAGTCAAGTCATGAGGATGGCAAAAAGATTTTTCAAGACGATGGAAGCAACAATGTCACTTTCTTTTAATGAGGCCGACTTAGGGTGGGGTAGGTTTGTGTTTATGCCGGTCTGCGAACGATTTAGTTGCGTGTGTGCTCACCAGTTTGTGGAACCAGGCCTGAACATCTGTAAGTCAAAAGAGCTGTCAGTTTGAGGGGGAAAAAAAAAAGGAGTGCGAGTCTTGAAATCCTGGCTGATGTAACGGTGGAAATGTCAGTGACTGGGATAAACATTAATACAAGGTCACTGTCTCTGTGGGTGTTTGACTGCTGGTGTTGTGTCTTTTAACTCTTGAGTCCTACACAATGGTGCACATCATTTCTTTTGATCATGTTCTACCTCTTGCTCGTGTCTTTTCTTCCTCACACACGGACGGCAGAGGAGAGAATATAGATCTGCTTTTCTCTCTCCTCTGGAGTTTACGTCGCTGCTACGTGGCAAGCGTTGGACTGTCAGGGCCTCTGCTATGGGTTTACTGCCTGCTGGCCCCCGGCCCAACCACACACAGTAACACACACATACACACACATACACACACATAGCCAGCCCACAGCCGTACAGCTGCAGGAGGGAGGGCTCACTGGCAGATGCACACATCTGCTGGAGCTAGCTGCGCTGTCTTGGAGTGAAGCTAACAGCTAACGCAGAACTCCCCCGAGCAAAACACAGAGCTGATTGTAAAACTCTGCCTTCATGAATAGGAGCGCATGTCTCAAACTCTCTTAGCTTGACTCTTTATTTGCCGGACTCATTCAATTACGTCTGCCTCTTGGTCTCGCACGCACACCGGGACGCGCACACACACACACACACACACACACACACACACACACACACACACACACACACACACACACACTATAACAGCCTGCTGTCTGTGGTATGACAGGCAGGACTAATGTTTGTTCTGGAGCAATAACACAATTAGGATTCCACACATTTCTTTCTCCACACACACTGCGCCCCCCCTCTCCCTTGTTTCCCCCCTCCCCCTTTTCTCCCTTCTCCCCTTTCCTTCTTTCCTTCTTTCCTTTCCCTCTTCATCCTCCTCCTCTGGCTCTTTTCATTTTGTCATGCTCCCAGTGAACAGATTGTTGTCAATTTCACAACAGATAATATATTGATGTAAAAAAAAAAAGCCATTTGCTTTACTTTGCATGGAACTTATAGGCCGTGTGTGTGTGTGTGTGTGTGTGTGTGTGTGTGTGTGTGTGTGTGTGTGTGTGTGTGTGTGTGTGTGTGTGTGTGTGTGTGTGTGTGTGTGTGTGTGTGTGTGTGTGTGTGTGTGTGTGTGTGTGTTTTTGTGTGTAGGTGTACTATTCCTTGAACGGTTCTTCTATTCAGTCCACTGCTCTTCCGCTTCGGGTTTGATGCAGGTGATCTTCCTTCGAACACCAATTAACCTTTCTCTCTTTCTCACACACACACACACACACACACACACACACACACACACACACCTACTGCAGCTCTTCTCCCACAGCTCCTGACCTGAGTGTAAAATAGCCATTTCCTCCTCGTTTTGTTCGCAAGGAAAACTGATGCCTCACCCGCCCTTCCCTCTCTCCCTTCTTCCCTCTCTCCCTTCTTCCCTCTCTCCCTCCCTTTCTCATCTCCTCTCCTCTTTCTCCAATCTCCCTCCGCTGTCTTCTCACCTTTCTTTCTCACACTGACCCTGTTTTGTGTTCTGCTCTCTGTTGAGGGTGTTGTCTTGTTCCTGTGTGTGTGTGTGTGTGAATGTGAGTGTGTGTGTGTGTGTGTGTGTGTGTGTGTGTGTGTGTGTGTGTGTGTGTGTGTGTGTGCACAGTTATGTAACTGTAGTCTCTCCCTGGGAATGGACCGCTGCTTCTTTGAGCCCCGCTTTAACTTCCTCCCGCCCACTGGCCCCGGCAACAGCCTATAACGGGAGCCGATGGTTTCCCGACAGCCAGTGGGAGAGGGGCGCTGTGTTTTGACAGGGGAGAGGAATGCGAGGAGGGCGGGGTCTTTCCAGGAAGTGGATGGCAATTGAGTCAGATCCTGGACTCTTTGGCTCAGCTACTTATTTGGCATTGTGGAAAAGAGTGAATGTCACACTTCTTTTTGAGTGGAAACAGGCTGATCAGAGGTCTGAGAGTTCACTTTTTCACTATGAACAAGATTATTCTGTTGTATCCTCTCTTGAAATAATTGAAAGACATGTTCACGCCAGAAAACATCTGTCTTTGATTCCCATTTGTGATAATTAGACTGGACTCTTGGCAAGATTTTACCACTTTGATAAAAGACATATAAATACCATTAATAGTATTACCCGCTGTCTACTTGTAACAGTGTAAGCCTGTGACATGATTATTATTGTTTTCTGGCTTAACAGCTAACTAAAGGAATCCTAAACCCAAAAAACAAGGTTGGCAGCTAAAAACCGGCTGAGCTAGCATACACACTCGCCAAAGAGCATCGTAGAAACCCTGAAACTGCTTTCTCAGTGTTTTTTCCCCCTCTTAAAATCACCTTAATTTAAAAAAAAGAAGTTGCAGCTTTACAATTTATGATTGCAAAACACTTGTACTAACTTTTACATGCTACAACAACCTCTGCTAGCACAGTTATTTGCTATTGCCGCATCGTAATTTACCTGAAAGTGCTTCTTCTTGGCCGCTTTAAAACAGAAGTTGCTAGCTGCAGCCATTTAAAACATTATAATCATTTTGGAAATAGAAGAAACAAGTTGTTAGTTTTGATTGCTTATGTGTTTCTGATGAGTGCACCGGTTGCTTATACTCGCTAAAGGTTAGATCGGATCAGAGACATTTCCAATTCTGGTAAAGGAATCTGAACTCCTCTACTTGAGTCTGCCAAAGTTGGACATTGTTGACAGTGAAAAAGATGGATGGACAACATTTTTATTGCTAAAATCTCAAAAAGGTTCAGAAGGAGAGAGAGAGAGAGAGGGGGAAGAGGCTTGAGCGGATGCTTACTCGATGTCACTGGGTCATCTGTTTCTGGCCTGAGTTCCTGGAATCCAGGCCTGATGAGAGGATTGGATGGGTGGGTAGATGGATGGATGGGAGGATGACAGGGGAGAAAGGCTTTGCCCAGGGTGCTCATTTTGTGTGTGTGTGTGTGGAGGGGGGAGAGAAGTGCTGAGCCTGTCGTTTACTGGGCTGAGTCCTGACTTGTCGGTGCTCCGGCTGCACACAATGATCTGCAGAATGCCTGGCATTTAGAGGAAACAGGAAAAAAAGGAGACAAGGAGAAAATTAAAGAGAGAGAGGGAGAAGAGTTCTGCAAACAGAGTAATCTAGGAAATGCTTTTTTATGCCACCTAATCTGGGATTAGTTAAATGCAGCATGACAGTTTAAGATATCATCAGACTTCAAGGTTTGGGGTGCTCCTGCATTTCCGAGCACATACTGGGGACTGTTAAAAGCTCCTCAACTGCCTTGAGTTATGTTGCAAGATGCAGGCAAACCGACCGCAGTATAACCTTGGAGACTCATTTGCATTCTGTAAAAGTGGAGAAATGCTCGTTCAGGCGGGGAATGTGGGACGTGGCAATGATGAGACTTCCCAAAACTGCAACATTTTCATGATAAGGATGGCAGACGCCCAGAATTGAAAGGAGGAAAAAAAAAAAAAAAGAATGTGGCAATGAAGAGCCTCTGGTTTGAATCCCAGACATGTCTCACTCGGGGTCTTACTTTTTTATTGACTGTGTCTGCAATCGGTATGTTCATCCAAATCACAGTTTATGCAATGTTTGGAAGGTTTGCTTGGTGATGGCGCAGATTGTCCTCACCCCAGACAGCCACCAGTCCATCTTGATACTAATGGAAGTGTCCTTGCTAAGACAA